>NW_006777895.1:731295-732963 GCF_000442215.2 Lipotes vexillifer | reverse complement strand
TTGCGGTACGCGGGCCTCTCACTGTTGTGGCCTCTCCCGTTGCGGAGCACAGGCTCCGGAAGCGCAGGCCCAGCAGCCACGGCTCACGGGCCCAGCCGCTCCGCGGCATGTGGGATCTTCCCGGACCGGGGCACGAACCCGTGTTCCCTGCATCGGCAGGCGGGCTCTCAACCACTGCGCCACCAGGGAAGCCCCCGAGCCACCCATTCTTGCTTGGCCCTGCAATAAATCTTCCTCTGCTCAAAAAAAATTAAAGAAAAGAAAGATCATATTGCTAACCAAAGATACATCAACGTTCAGATCCTGGCAATCTGGTTCCAGAGCTTTTGCACTGAAGGAATCCAATGGAAACTTATTAAGAACTTCACTTGGAGCAGATTTAGGACCAGTCTATCTTCTACTATGCAGATAACAACTTCATGAGATTTGAAAGCTCTTTTTCCAATAGCCTCATCAATTGCTTTCAATTTCTTATGCAAATGAATTTACTGATATGTAAATGCAAGCTCAAAGCAGAAATGCAAACCTAATAAATCTGTAATGAATGCAACCTTTATTAACAGTCTATGGTTCCAATGAGAACTCTTCCTATAATTTACAGCAGCGGCGTAATTATTCTATTTCCCGTAAATGGCTACCATAGTGATACCAAGTTTGTAGCTTGTCACATGGATGACAGCACAAGTCGTATATAATTGTTCATTTTTAACAAGTCAGATACATTGTGGGTATTCCCTAGCAATAACATTTATGAAATATATTTATGAATGTATGGGGACATTTACTTAATGGCACAAATTAAAACATTAAATAAGGAGTAAATATGATAAACAATGAACTGCAGCATACAAACAAAATGTTGTTATACATTTTGTCTTTTTTGCCTTGCTACCTCTATACTTACCCATTTGTGCCCTGTTTTTAGTTAATGTCTGAGTGACAAATGTCACCACAATTAATCCTCCTGTGAAGAGAACTATTTCTATCAATGTAGTTATGAAGGGAAGAATGATATCTGGAAATACTTTGGAGTCCTATTTCTGAAATATTGGTATTAAATACCAAAGAATGGCTCAATTATCTTATGTCATTATTTTACTTCAGAGTCTAAAATATTGATAATGAAGTGATTCACAGAGAGTGATGACAGTAACCTTTTACCTTTGTTATGTCTTGAAAGGTCACTTGGTTTTATGGACTTCTATGGGCACTTGTTTCAAGTAATTGTGTACTATATATCAGTGAAATCAGATTTATAATGCCAGAAGAGAAAAAATGCTCCAGCCTAATTTTACCCTATGTCTTCTAGACTGAAGGTCACAATGATGTGTTTTCACATTCACTTAGTTTGCTCAAATAATTACATCTTGGATACCTTCAAGATGACAGAAAATGCTGTAATGAATCTTAAGTTTGTGATCCTCATGTTTGCCCCATAACACTGTGTTTTCTTCTGTCTCATTGCTCTGTAATTGTCTATTTACTAATTTAGGGGGCCTATCTCCCCCTAAATTATAAGTTCCTTGAGATGATGACTGTCTTCTTCCTCTTTGAATCTGCATGTTCCTCTTTGGATTTTCAATACAGGCACATTACCTTGAACACAGTAGGCATGTGACATCCATTTGTGGAGTGAAGAAAGGAAAAAAAGAGGGAGAGAGGGAAAGA
>NW_006777895.1:699648-731285 GCF_000442215.2 Lipotes vexillifer | reverse complement strand
AGAGTGATGGAAGGGTGGGAGAGAGGGAGGGGAGGAAGGAAGGAAGGAAGGAGGAATGAATTCTGCTGCATCCCCTTCTTAAACTAACAGGCTCCATCCTTGTAGTCCTAGCAATGACATACATATGAAGGAAATGTGAATTCCAGATGAAGATATCACACAGATACAATTGATACCAACAAAAGACATCAGCACAATGTTCTGCTGCTATGAAACTTAGAGAAAATTCCTCTGTTTACGGTGTGCTTGGAGTTCTATTTAATTAGGTTAATCAAGCATGAGATCATACTGATCATTGTCTTTTTTTTTCTTTTTATACATCTTTATTGGAGTATAATTGCTTCACAATGCTGTGTTAGTTACTGTTGTACAGCAAAGTGAATCGGCCATATGAATACATATATCCCCATATCCCCTCCCTCTTGAGCCTCCCTCCCACCCTCCTATCCCACCCCTCTAGGTTGTCTCACAGCACCAAGCTGATCTCCCTGTGCTATGCTGCTGCTTCCCACTAGCCGTCTATTTTTCATTTGGTAGTGTCTATATGTCCATGCCTCTCTCTCACTTCCCCCTCCCCCGCCCCACATCCTCAAGTCCATTCTCTATGTCTGCATAATTTTAAAATACTCAAGTAGTGTTTACTAAGTGTCTAGCACAAGTCTGATATTATGCTATCCACTGAAAGAAAAGCAAAAGAAGTTGTGCAATCATCCATTCATTCAGCATTTATTATTTAGTAATTTGCCAGATGTGTTGAACACTTTCCCTCCCCTTGAGATAATAACATTGTTCCTGGGAAACCAAGGCCTGCAGGTGTAAAATAGGACACTGAGAACACTGAGATAAATATAAGCATTTAATGATAAAGGTAGTATTAGCCAACATTTAGTAAGTGCTTACTATGTGTCAGTCAAGGTGTCAAGCATTATACATGCATTATTTATTTAATGTTCACAGTACTTTATACTCATGTCATTGAAATACCCATTTTATAGCTGAGAAGTCTCAGCCCAAAGCATTTAAATAATTTGCCAAAGGCATCAGCAATTAATTTGAACCAATGGTCTTTCTGGCTCCGAAATTCATGCACTTAACCATTATACTCTACCGTCTCTGGTCACCTGCCTAAATTTTTGGAAGTAGACAATATACTCTAAGGAATAGAGATTCTGTTTTGGCTAAAATTTATTTTTTTTAAGTTTCATGGAATAGACAAAACTTGAGATACAGGTCCTGAAGTGTGGGCATGATTTATATTATTTGAATAAATAGAAGAAAGAATTGGTAATATCAAAGTGAAAGTGTGGAATAGTAAATCCAAAAACGTCAATGCAAATTTATGTGAAATGATGAGATCTGTCTAGGAGCAGATAATTTAATGGGATGGACGCTTTTGGACCATGAGTCTACCAAGACAAATGGATATGCTCAAGATGGCAACCTAAAACTAATGAACCACCATCCTCCCCTCCTCCATTAGCCCTTTCTTAATGACATCAAGTTATGTTCACTTAGCTTTTGAATCAGTTTTCTCCTTTCCACATCCATCAACAAAACCTTAGTTCCCAACTACACAATTTCTTCCTCAGTTTGTGCTCCAACATAACTTACTTTCATACAAAGTATTAAATCTCTCTCTAATCCTAGGTTTTCCTATTAGAGAAGTGAATAGGAGAATAAAACCTGTTTCAAGGCTAGTATGTGCATTGAATAAAACAATACATGAAAAGTACATAGCTCAGTACTATTTGCCTGGCACATAGTATGAACTCAATAAATATTAGTTTTGCCATCTTCTTATCTCATCTTTTTATAATGTCTCCTCTGTTACCTATCTCCTAAAATACTGCTAGAGTTAATGTTTCCCAAAATGCACATCTCATCATTTCAGTTTGCTGCTTTAAAATTTTCCAGTGAGAGGACCTTCAAAATGGCAGAGGAGTAAGACATGGAGATCACCTTCCTCCCCACAAATACATCAAAAATACCTCTACATGTGGAACAACTCCTACAGAACACCTACTGAACGCTGGCAGAAGACCTCAGACTTCCCAAAAGGCAAGGCACTCCCCACGTACTTGCCATGTGGCTGACAGTGTCTTGGTGCTCTGGCCAGGTGTCAAGCCTATGTCTCTGAGGTGGGAGAGCCAAGCTTAGGACATTGGACCACCAGAGACCTAATGGCCCCATGTAATATCACTCGACGAGAGCTCTCCCGGAGATATCCGTCTCAACACTAAGACCCAGCTCCAATCAATGACTAGTAAGCTCCAGTGCTGGACACCACATGCCAAACAACTAGCAGGGAACACAACCCCATCCATTAGCTGAGAGGCTGCCTAAAATCATACTAAGTCCACAGACACCCCAAAACACACCACCAGACGTGGTCCAGCCTACTAGAAAGACAAGATCCAGCCTCATCCACCAGAACACAGGTACCAGTCCCCTCCACCAGGAAGCCTACACAACCCACTGAACCAACCTTAGCCCCTGGGGGCAGACACCAAAAACAACGGGGACTATGAACATGCAGCTTGCAAAAAGGAGACCCCAAACACAGTAAGTTAAGAAAAATGAGAAGACAGAGAAACACACAGCAGATGAAGGAGCAAGGTAAAAACCCACCAGACCAAACAAATGAAGAGGAAACAGGCAGTCTACCTGAAAAAGAACTCAGAGTAATGATCCAAAATCTTGGAAATAGAATGGAAAAAATACAAGAAACATTTAACAAGGACCTAGAAGAATTAAAGAGCAAACAAACAATGATGAACAACACAATAAATGAAATGAAAAATTATCTAGAAGGAATCAACAGCAGAAAAACTGAGGCAGAAGAATGGATAAGTGACCTGGAAGATAAAATAGTGGGAATAACTATCGCAGGGCAGAATAAAGAAAAAAGAATGGAAAGGAATCGAGGACAGCCTCAGAGACCTCTGGGACAACATTCGAATTGTACCAACATTGTACATGTTGGTACAACATGGTAAATGTACCAACATTCGAATTATAGGGTTCCCAGAAGAAGAAGAGAAAAAGAAAGGGACTGAGAAAATATTTGAAGAGATTATAGTTGAGAACTTCCCTAATATGGGGAAGGAAATACTTAATCAGGTCCAGGAAGCAGAGAGAGCCCCACAGAAGATAAATCCAAGGAGAAACATGCCAAGACACATATTAATCAAGCTATCAAAAATTAAATACAAAGAAAAAATATTAAAAGCAGCAAGGGAAAAACAACAAATAACATACAACAGAAACCCCATAAGGTTAACACCTGACCTTTCAGCAGAAACTCTGCAAGCCAGAAGGGAGAGGCAGAAAATATTTAAAGTGATGAAAGGGAAAAACCTACAATCAAGATTACTCTACCCAGCAAGGATCTCATCCAGATTCGATGGAGAAATTAAAAACTTTACAGACAAGCAAAAGCTAAGAGAATTCAGTACCACCATACCAGCTTTACAACAAATGCTAAAGGAACTTCTCTAGGCAAGAAACACAAGAGAAGGAAAAGACTGACAATAACAAACCCAAAACAAGTAAGAAAATGGTAATAAGAACATACATATCGATACTTACCTTAAATGTAAATGGATTAAATGCTCCAACCAAAAGACATAGACTGGCTGAAGGGATACAAAAACAAGACCCGTATATATGTTGTCTACAAGAGACCCGTTTCAGACCTAAGGACATATACAGACTGAAAGTGAGGGAATGGAAAAAGATATACCATGCAAACGGAAATCAAAAGAAAGCTGGAGTAGCAATTTTCATATCAGACAAAATAGACGTTAAAATAAAGACTATTATAAGAGACAAAGAAAGACACTATGTAATGATCAAGGGATCAATCCAAGAAGATATAACAATTGTAAATATTTATGCACCCAACATAGAAGCACCTCAATACATAAGGCAAATGCTAACAGCCATAAAAGGGGAAATCGACAGTAACACAATCATAGTAGGGGACTTTAACACCACACTTTCATCAATAGACACATCAACCAAAATGAAAATACATAAGGAAACACAAGCTTTAAATGATACATTAAACAAGATGGACTTAATTGATATTTATAGGACATTCCATCCAAAAACAACAGAATACATTTTCTTCTCAAGTGCTCACAGAACATTCTCTAGGATAGATCATATCTTGGGTCACAAATCAAGCCTTGGTAAATTTAAGAAAATTGAAATCATATCAAGTAACTTTTCCGACCACAACACTTTGAGACTAGATATCAATTACAGGAAAAAAACTGTAAAGAATACAAACACATGGAGGCTAAACAATATGCTACTAAATAGCCAAGAGATCACTGAAGAAATCAAAGAGGAAATCAAAAGATACCTAGAAACAAATGACAATGAAAACACGACGTCCCAAAACCTATGGGATGCAACAAAAGCAGTCCTAAGAGGGAAGTTTATAGCAATACAATCCTACCTCAAGAAAAAAGAAAATCTCAAATAAACAACCTAACCTTACACCTAAAGCAATAAGAGAAAGAACAAAATACCCGCAAAGTTAACAGAAGGAAAGAAATCATAAAGATCAGATCAGAAATAAATGAAAAAGAAACGAAGGAAACAATAGCAAAGATCCATAAAACTAAAAGCTGGTTCTTTGAGAAAATAAACAAAATTGATAACTATTAGCCAGACCCATCAGAAAAAAAAAAGGAGAAGTAACAACTGACACTGCAGAAATACAAAGGATCATGAGAGATCACTACAAGCAACTCTATGCCAATAAAATAGACAACCTGGAAGAAATGGACACATTACTAGAAAAGCACAACTTTCTGAGACTGAACCAGGAAGAAAGAAAATATAAACAGACCAATCATAGGCACTGAAATTGAAACTGTGATTAAAAATCTTCCAACAAACAAAAGCCCATGACCAGATGGCTTCACAGGCAAATTCTATCAAACATTTAGAGAAGAGCTAACACCTATCCTTCTCAACTCTTCCAAAATATAGCAGAGGGAGGAACACTTCCCAACTCATTCTACGATGCCACCATCACCCTGATACCAAAACCAGACAAAAATGTCACAAAAAATGAAAACTACAGGCCAATATCACTGATGAACATAGATGCAAAAATCCTCAACAAAATACTAGCAAACAGAATCCAGCAGCACATTAAAAGGATCATACACCATGATCAATTGGGGTTTATAACAGGGATGCAAGGATTTTTCAATATACACAAATCAATCAATGTGATACACCGTATTAACAAATTGAAGGAGAAAAACCATATGATCATCTCAATAGATGCAGAAAAAGTTTTCGACAAAATTCAGCACCCATTTATCATAAAAACTCTCCAGAAAAGTAGGCATAGAGGAAACTTACCTCAACATAATAAAGGACATATATGACAAACCCACAGCCAAAATCTTTCTCAATGGTGAAAAACTGAAACCGTTTCCACTAAGATCAGAAACAAGTCAAGGTTGCCCACTCTCACCACTATTAGTCAACATAGTTTTGGAAGTTTTAGCCACAGCAATCAGAGATGTAAAAGAAACAAGAGGAATCCAAATTGGAAAAAAAGACGTAAAACTGTCACTGTTTGCAGATGACCTGATACTATACATAAAGAATCCTAAAGATGCTACCAGAAAACTACTAGAGCTAATCAATGAACTTGGTAAAGTAGCAGGATACAAAATTTGTACACAGAAATCTCTTGCATTCCTATACACTAATGATGAAAAATCTGAAAGAGAAATTAAGGAAACACTCCCATTTAGCACTGCAACAAAAATTAAAAAGTACCTAGGAATAAACCTACCTAAGGAGACAAAAGACCTGTATGCAGAAAACTATAAGATACTGATGAAAGAAATTAAAGATGATACAAACCAATGGAGATATACCATGTTCTTGGATTGGAAGAATCAACATTGTGAAAATGACTATACTACCCAAAGCAATCTACAGATTCAATGCAATCCCTATCAAACTACCACTGGCGTTTTTCACAGAACTAGAACAAAAAATTTCACAATTTGTATGGAAACACAAAAGACCCCAAATAGACAAAGCAATCCTGAGAAACAAAAATGGAGCTGGAGGAATCAGGCTCCCTGATTTCAGACTATACTACAAGCTGTACCTTGTAGTGCTCAAGACAGTATGGTACTGGCACAAAAACAGAAATATAGATCAATGGAACAGGATAGAAAGCCCAGAGATAAACCCATGCACATATGGTCACCTTATCTTTGATAAAAGAGGCAAGAATATACAATGGAGAAAAGACAGCCTCTTCAATAAGTGGTGCTGAGAAAACTGGACAGCCACATGTAAAAGAATGAAATCAGAACACTCCCTAACACCAGACACAAAAATAAACTCAAAATGGATTAAAGACTTAACTTTAAGGCCAGACACTATAAAACTCTTAGAGGAAAGCATAGAAAGAACACTCTCTGACATAAATCACAGCAATATCCTTTTTGACCCACCTCCTAGAGAAATGGAAATAAAAACAAAAATAAACAAATGGTACCTAATGAAACTTCAAAGCTTTTGCACAGCAAAGGAAACCACAAACAAGACAAAAAGACAGCCCTCAGAATGGGAGAAAATATTTTCAAACTAAGCAACTGACAAAGGACTACTCTCCAAAATATAGAAGCAGCTCATGTAGCTCAGTATCAAAAAAACAAATAACCCAATCCAAAAATGGGCAGAAGACCTAAACAGACATTTCTCCAAAAAAAGGTATACAGATGGCCAACAAACACATGAAAGGATGATCAACATCACTAATTATTAGAGAAATGCAAATCAAAACTACAGTGAGCTATCACCTCACACCGGTCAGAATGGCCATCAACAAAATCTACAATAAATGCTGGCTGAAGAGGGTGTGGAGAAAAGGGAACCCTCTTACACTGTTGGTGGAAGTGTAAATTGATACAGCCACTATGGAGAACAGTATGGAGGTTCCTTAAAAAACTAAAAATAGGGGCTTCCCTGGTGGTGCAGTGGTTGAGAGTCCGCCTGCCGATGCAGCGGGCACGGGTTCGTGTCCTGGTCTGGGAAGATCCCACATAAAAAAAAAAAAAAACTAAAAATAGAACTACCATATGACCTAGCAATCCCACTCCTGGGCATATATCCAGAGAAAACCATAATTCTAAAAGAGTCATGTACCACAATGTTCATTGCAGCACTATTTACAATAGCCAGGACATGGAAGCAACCTACATGCCCATCGACAGATGAATGGATAAAGAAGACATGGCACATATATACAATGAAATATTACTCAGCCATAAAAAGAAATGAAACTGAGTTATTTGTAGTGAGGTGGATGGACCCAGAGTCTGTCATACAGAGTGAAGTAAGTCAGAAAGAGAAAAACAAATACCGTATGCTAACACATATATATGGAATCTAAAAGTAAAAAAAAATGTTCTGAAGAACCTATGGGCAGGACAGTAATAAAGACCCAGACATAGAGAATGGACTTGAAGACACAGGGAAGGGGAAGGGGAAGCTGGGACAAAGTGAGAGATTGGCATTGACATATATACCTGACCAAATTAAAATAGATAGCTAGTGGGAAGCAACCCCATAGCACAGGGAGATCAGCTCGGTGCTTTGTGACCACCTAGAGGGGTGGGATAGGGAGGGTGGGAGGGAGACTCAAGAAGGAGGGGATATGGGGGACATATGTATATGTATAGCTGATTCACTTTGTTATACAGCAACAACTAATACAACAAAGTAAAGCAATTATACTCCAGTAAAGATGTTAAAAACATAAATAAATAAGAATTAAAAAATGTTTTTAATTAAAAAAGAAATTAAAACTTCCAGTGATTTCTCATTGCATCCAGGATGAAATTCAAACCGCTTAGTCTGGTACTAGCCTTGTAGGCCATTCATTCATTGGTAGATTAGTTTCATTTTAAAAATAAGTAAGCACCTCCTATGTGCCAGGAACTATTCTAGATGTGCAAACAAAAACAACTACAAACTTGGTAATTCAAAGTCTAGAGCTCAAGATGAGGTTCTGGACTAGAAATAGTTTGGGGTTCATCATCATTAGGGTGAAACTATGGGTCTGGTTGAGATTGCTGATGGAAAACATGAAGCTTGAGAAGAAAAAAGGGTCGAGAATAAAACCTTTGAGATAACCAACATTTGATGTGATGTTGATCAGGATAGACAAAGAAGAGTTCATGAAGGAAAGCAGAAGGAACAAGTGGGAGAAATACAATGGGAACATATGAGGCTGACAATAAAGTCAAGGAGGAGGAAGAAAGGAAGGAGAGAGTAGTCAATGACATAGGTAAGTAGACCCTGCAATGAGAAAGCCATCAGCAATGCCCTGGCAAGGGTAGAAACCTACCTGCAACAGCTAGAAAAGAGAATGGCAGGTGAAACAATGAAAGCAAGGTTATGGGCTATATTCTTAGGTGCTTCTTGGTGAAATGAAAGAGATACATCCCTCTATGCCCACCCCTGCATCTCCACACAGCCAAGAGCAGAATTTTCTTTAAAGAAAGATTTCATTTGCCAGGAGCTTTCAACACTGCCTGCTAATTAGAATCACTTCAAGATAGCTTAAGAAATAATGACACTGTGCCAAAATTCTTATCCAGTTGATCTGAAATAGATCTGACATTAATATTGTTTTAAAGCTTCAAAAGTGATTCGAATTTGCAGCCAGGTTTAAGGACCATTGTCATAGGCAACAAGGAAGAAACGAATCACAAGCCTTCTGGCTATCTCATGAAAGAAATGGGTAGAATCCTGTTGCATGGCAGGGACTTTGAGTAATAATAACTAATATGTTTTATGTGTTTATGCTGCACTGTGCCCAGGAGTTGATGTACACCATCTTAATGTATCCTTACCATCACCCTGTGAATATGAGTATGATAATCATCCCCATTATATGGCTGTGAAAACTGAGGCTCAGGAAGGTTAGGACTTTAGCCAACATTAGCCAGCTGGTAAGAGCAGAGCCAGGTTTCACAGGAACCCAGTCTGTTGATTCCAGTTTCCTGTATGCCTAACCTGCTCAATCCCACCACAAAAGCACTGTGGCTGACAACACAGAATAACCAAATAATTCATTCTTGTGGCTATACAGACAAAATCAAAAAACCAGAAGTGAAAATTTAAGACTAACAACACAAACCAACTCTATTGTAGGTTCTACTAGAACATTCAGAAGTACTATGTTGTTAATTTCCAAAGTTATCGCTACATCATTTACTTGGCTAACTCTAGACTGCAGAAATTTAATTAGCAGGTCCAACACAATCCAGATAAACCACTAGACAGATAATTAATTTTGCTTAAACTAACACAGAACCTGAATGGCACTTCTATTCTACCTTCCTAAGTGACCCAAAACCGAATGGATGTGATGACATAAACTTAAATAATGATTTAGTAGAGCAATTACCAGAAGTTAAAAATTTTCTCCTAAATGATCTGCATGATAGAGAGTCCTAAATTTGCACGTAAGTGAAAATTTATAAATTATTCAAGACAGGTGAGTGGAAGAGTATCACCAGCCGCCCTAAATTGTAACTCATTGTAACTAAAATTCATTTCATGGCACACACACATACAAATCACATCTGTCCTCAAGGAGTAGACAGAAATATGTTAGCATGTGTGTTTATGTGTGCAGTATTCGCATGTTCCCTAACATGGAAGAGCCTAGGTCAATCACAGCATCTACAGTCGCATTGACAGCCACAGCATTTTAGGGGCTAAGTAAACAATGGATACTTTTTTAATTTGCAAGTGACAGGAAGAAGAATATTGTGGATTTTCCCCACCAGACTATAACAATATTAAAGTAAATCAAATTTTGCACCTCATTTATTTAACAATGTCATTTTTCAGTTGCTATAGGGTTTTTTAGCCTCTCAGAACACAAGGCTGCACAAATTTCCCAGAACTTATTTTTGCAAAGAAAAAAATATTGTTACCTCTTGAACACTTAATTATAATTGGTTATGCTTCTTTTCTTTTATTAAAAGATAATTTTTGAAAGACTATTTCAAGATTATCTAAAATGCTGCCTTTGGAAAGACTGAAGCAAGGGAATGTAATCACTATGTAATGTAATCAGAATATGTAATTAACATATAATCATAAAAGAAGAAAATAGTCTCACAGAATCTGTGCCCCAAAGTAACAACAGGACTGTATTTAGAAGGCTATATATGTTTTTTAAAAATATTTTTAATGAAGATAATACGGTATTTTATAAAATATTTTCTCAATCTTTTTTTTAAATTTCAAACAGAAAATTTAAAAATTTGACCTAGAACTTAGTACCGGAAGGATGCTGCCTGTGGTTTTCAAATCAGTTCACACAACCCTCCATATTCCCCAGCTCCCACTGAGCTCCCAATCATTCTCCATCCCAAATGTTTCTCCAGTCAAATCCTCCTCCATCCACCCCATACATTTCTTCTTTCTCTTGAGTCTTTGTTTGCTACTGAGGGCCATCCTCCAAAACCAAGACTTTGTCATTTTTAATTTCTGGTCAATTTTTTTCCTAGTTAAGGATCCATAAGAACATAGAGAAATGCAATCACAGAAAATCACTGAAGATGGGGAGGTCACATAATTTTGTACCCCAAATCCATGACAAAACACAGGGCAAGAGACAAATTTGATTGAGTGATAAAGGTAATACTAAGAATCATAATAGCAAACAAAATTCAGAATCAAGTGCCTTTTATACATTCTCCTAGTTGTAGACATGAGGTGGTTTAAAATTTATTTCTTTAAAAAAATGCAACAAGGGCTTCCCTAGTGGCGCAGTGGTTGAGAGTCCGCCTGCCGATGCAGGGTACACGGGTTCGTGCCCCGGTCCGGGAGGATCCCACAGGCAGCGGAGCGGCTGGGCCCGTGAGCTATGGCCGCTGAGCCTGCGCGTGCAACAATCTTCTTGTATTTATCTCCTTGGATACATGTGTGAAGCTTCTTTAAGGCAGGTACCTAGCAGAGTTGCTAGGTGGTAGGGTGTACAAATATTCCAGACAGCTACGTACTACTCAAAGCCTTTCCAGAGTGGTTTTAACAGTTAAATGGTTGGGGGAATTCCTTTTCCTTAATCCTTGCCAACTCAATATACTCTGGCGTTTTAATTTTTGCCAATCGAATGTGTCAGAGAGGGTTCTTTGTTTCTTCAGTTTGTATTTCTCAAATTATTAATAAAGTTAAATTTCCTTTTATAGGTGTGTTGACCAATTTGATTTCCTCTTCTCATTGCTGTCCAGATTCATGTGTTTAGTTTTCTAGAGAGTTTTCTGTCTCTTTCTTATGGATTTCTAGGATTTCCTTCTATCTTTATATTAAAGGTATTAATTATATAGCATTAATATATGTTAACATTTTTTCTCAGTTTTCACACTCCTTTAACTACATATTATGTTTGTTATTGTATAAATTAAAGCTTTAATTTTGATGTGGTCAAATTTATAAATCTCCTTTTTTTGTACCTTGTTTAAGACATCCTTTTTTATTCCCAGGTGATAAATCTATCTCCTGTATTTTCTTCTAATAGTTTCAAATTTTTGGTTTTAATCTTTACGCATTTAATCCACACAGAATTCATTTGTATAGATAGAGTGAAAAAGGGAACCAATTCTATATTTTCCTTATTGAAAGCCATTTATCTCCTTATCACGTATTAAACAGTCCATCTTCTGCCCACTGAGTTGTAACGGCACCTCTCATATAAGTTCCCACATAAGATAAATCCACTACTAGACATTATATTCTGTTCCATTCAGTAATTTGTTCTTATTCCAAAACCACATCATTTTATATTGTATCATCTTTTTAATTAAGCTTTATATTATCTTGGTACTTAGAATAATTGTCCTTTCTTTGTGCCTATTACCTTTGCTTAATTTTGCTTTTAGAATTATCTTATTTTTCAATTTTTTATTTTTCCATTTTAATTTTTGAATCTCTTTCTCAAATTCCAGAAACTTAGTTATGAGATTTTAATGTAATTGCATTGAATTTAAAAATTGATTTGGTGGGGAAATGGCATCTTCATTATTGTGAGTCTTCTCATTCATGAAAATGATACATTGTTTATTACTTTAAGCTGATTTCAATGTTTACATTTCAAAGTTTTGTAATTCTTTCCATAACAATATAACATATGTTTTGCTAAATTTGTTCCTGGCTACCACATAAGTGTTATTGCCATTGTGAATAGGATTTTATCGATTGTATTTTAGAAATAGAAAATCTATTAATTGTGTATGTTCATCTTTTATATACCAACTTTCCTAAAATCTTTTAGTCACTATAATTTCTGATTCTCTTGGACCATATATGTAAATAATCATTTGCAGTCTGCCTTTTTCTTTATAATTCTATAAATTGTAGTTCTATTTCTTGTATTATCTTCTTGGTTAGGTCCTCGAGAACAAGGTTGGATGATTATAACGAGCATCTTTTTTTTATAAAGTACACTAATGGAGAACGCTTTTAAGTTTTATCATTAAGTCTGAGGTTCATTATAACCTTTTTGTTAGATGCCCTTCTTTAGTTTAAGAACTCTATCTCATATTCATAGTTTAATAAGAGCTTTCATCATAAATGAATATTGACTTTTATAGAATAATTTTTCTCCAACCGTTGAGACAGTTCTATTGATTTTGATCTGAATTTGTTAACACAGTGAATAATATTTAGAGATGTCTAATTTTTTTAAAAAACATTCTTGAATTCCTTAAATAAACAGTAGTTTGTCGTAACAATTTTTTCTCTATACACTTATAGTCAATTTGCTAATATCTTACTTAGGAATTTTACATCAAGTTTCAAAACAAAATTTGTCTATAATTTTCTTTTCTTGTACTTTATCTAGTTTGGCTATCAAGATTATACTAGCATAGAATTGTTTTTATAAGAGAGACATCTCTTGTAAAGTTTCCATAAAACTTTCTTCTAAAACTTCCCGGGCCCTTTGTCCTATCACTGCTTTGGGAAAGGACAGGGTAGGATTTTGACTATTAATTAATTTCTTTAATAATTACTTTTCTACTCAGGTCTTCTATTTCTCCTTGAGTACATTGCACTAATGTATATTTTTCTTGAGAGTCATATGTTTTATCTATTTTTTCAAAATTTTAGAGAGTTATTCATAGTATACTCTGATGCTTTAAAAAAATCTGTGTTGTTGGGTTCATTGCTTCTGTTTTGTCTTTACTATTTTGTTTCACTATCTTTCATTATTTCATGCTATTATTTAATGATCGTCTTCCTCTCTTAACTCTCTATTTTAAACATTTATTTTAAAGTCTCCTTCGCATTTTTCTATTATTTCTTTTTCTAGAACTCTTTATTTTGTTAAATATTAGAGAGGGTAATATTAGGAACCCCCATGTACTTGTCCTAGATTCAAAAATAATAAACTCTCAGCCAGTCTTTATTCATTTGTTACCCCCCATCCACTTTCTCCTACCCCTTGATTATTTTTAAACAAATCTCAGACATTATATCTTTGCATCCACACATACTTTAATATATATCTCTAAATGATAAAGACTCTTTTTTAAATGTAATCACCATAACATTGTCATACCTAAAGATTAAATATATATATATATATATATTTGATATCACCAGATCCACTCAGTGTTCAATTTTCTTTACAGTCTCATAATTTTTTATAGTTTTATTTTCAGTTGTTTATTAAGGTCCATGCACTGCAACTGGCTAATGTGTCTTAAATCTATTTTGATATATAGATTTCCTCTAACTTTCATGTTGTTGTCTGAAGAAACTGAATAGGTTGTCCTACAGAGCACCTCTTAGTCTGGAATTTGCTAAATGCCTCCAGGTATTATTTTAAATAATAGAGTATTTTATACTCTTCTATACCCACTATTCTCTGAAAATTGGTGGTTAGATCTAGAAACCTGATCATATTCAATATTTTGCTCTGCAAAAATACTTTATAATGTTATGGACCATGAAGAGATTCATAATGCCTGGTTGAATTTCTTTTTTTGATGTTATCGACTAGTGATAAAAGTTGCCTAAGTCCATTCAAGTTGCGTTTCCAAATGATAGTTCTAAAATTTTATTATTCCTTTTGCCGTCATAAGCTTGAAATCAGCCCTCCTAGAAAGAGAATTTTTCTTCATCAATTATTTGGTTACCCTAGGGACAGTTCAAACAGAAAGGATAAAAATGTAAAAATGGTTGACTCTTTCCTTTTAACAGGTTTCAAATGAGCTGATGTCCCAACAGCTTTGAAAGGTGACGAAGGACGTGCTTCCTTTTAATATCTTTATGAACTCATGCCTTTAAATGTATTTGATATGTGCTGTCTTTCTTGGTCCTCAAATTGTTCCATCTCTGGCCTGTGGGAACTTTCTCAGTTCGGCTCTGAAGTCTCATTGACATGTTACTTGGAGTCTTTGATAGTTCCCTTGTTTTCTGGCATGGCAAGGTAGTCCAGGCTCTTGTAAATTTCCTGCTCCAGAACTCAGCCACTTCTCCATGGATTTGTGGTTTCTTTTATTGGCAAATGGTGTTTAGAAACCACAACCTGAGCCAAGAGATGTTCATTGCCCCTTTGCCATTTGGTCCCCTCCCCGTTCCCACCACTGGCCTTTTTTATTAGCATAGCTAGAAAATAACCTTTTAGATAAATATATCATGATGTTATACTGATATTTCTAGTTCAAATCCATAATTATAGTTTCCATTTATCCTCATTAAGCTCACATATGTATCATTTTTCCCCACATTGAAAACCTTGGTTCTCAATGACACAAAAATAAATGTTCATTTTCTTTATCCTTCAATACACACAACAGTCTTACAGTAATATTACCAATAAAAGTATACTTTAGTTCTTTTAGTCCTTACAGTTTATACCTCAAATGTAGTTCAATTACTTTTAAAAATCAGTTGGAATAATTCCTTTTTATATAGTTATTTCTCCTTTACTCCTAATAATTTAGATGATAATTATCTAATTTACTGTCTATGGACTGTCTTGCTGTGTACCGAACCTTAAATGTACTAAAAATTTCCCTATGTAAGGTTATCTCTCAATCTTAAAGGAAACCCAATAGTTGAGTGCTGCCTTCCATGGGACATTTTCCAGTGTCTCTGCCAAGACCTTAAAAGTTTTGCTGGTTATGAACCATTTTCACGTTAATTCATGGCTCTCTGTTTATTGCCTTTTAGCACAAATTTAGGGTTCCAACTCTCAAGGCAATTGTCTCCTCCCACAGTAAGGTATGAACTCCTGTCTTCCAGGATTATAAGCAAAGATCTTCAGTGCTTATTGACAGACAGGACAGTTATGTCACAGCTTCTTTCATTGGGTAGGGAGCCTGTATCATCTCTTGGGTATGCGTGGGGCATCTTTCCTGACCTTTAAGTCCTGAGGTGAGTTTCCACACTGGAACCCACCTCTCACCACTGCTTCTCTGCATACTGTGCCCTCTTCATTTTGCTACCTGGAGTTTTCTCATAAACTTGGTTTCTTAATATTTAAAAATAATTTAGGTGGAAATTTCTGTGTACTTTAAGTAGTAGTGGAGTTCCCTGCATTTATGAACACCACAGCCTTGATCAGAAGTGTCAGAAATTAAACTTGTACAGATATGTTCACACAGTCCAGAAAATCCAGGTGAAATCTGGAAGCTTTCTTCATCCAGATATTTTGATATTTGTAAACATCTGAATAATTGAATTTTTCACCTGGACACTTGAGTTCATGCAGGTATATATCCAGTTTAATTTCTGATACTCATTTTAGACAGTTTTTAATCTACGTCCTGCAATAATTTGACCTTGAGCTTGACACTTACTCTCAGTGATTCAACGGGGACTGCCTTCTAGATCATGTGACTATAGCTGATGCACTGATGCACTACAGGCTAATAGATCCTACAGGTTTGAAAGCTTTTTCTCTGAGTGTGTACCTGGCACAGTTTAGCGGTATTATCTTTTCCAGTTCCTTATTTAGTTAATTGTTGTTCTGAAGGAGACTTCAGAGCTCCTCAAGTGTCTCATTTGCATTTGTTATTAGGTTCCTCAAACTTAGCCCCCATCTCTTCTTAAACGTTTAATTTTTCAGCAGAGAAAGAACCACATGTTTTCAGCACTTTCTTCTTTTATGTCTTAAACCTATCTTAACACGATTTTTTAAAGATATTTTAAAATTAAATTTATCCCTCGGCAATTTGATTTGTAGGGTAAGGAGAACAAAGTTTTACAAATGGAATACTTTTAAATAAATCATAATTAATTAACTATGCAAATATATCAAATAAGTGTGGATACATAGTTAGATGACTAATTACCATTGAGAAAGGTTAGAAATTGTAATACTATTTTTTAGCTTGGTTAATATAATATTATAATTGGGGTTGCTTTGATCATAGGGAATGCCACAGACAATTTTTCAAGCTTGGCTGATTTTGAAATCATATGGTTATGAGTATTAGCAGCTTAATATAAAATGTGGTGCTGTCCACAAAGTTAAAAGAAAATTATTTTTGTCATAATAAGCTATATTAATTTAATTAGTTGTGCATATGGTTACATTTTTCAGTTGAAAATGAAAGCAGAATGTTCGTTGATCCAGTTTTTTAAAAAGAGAAAAAAGAATTCTTTGATATTTTAATTCTACAGGAAAAAATTTTTGTCTCCTTAGGTTTTATTATTTCATATGTCCTAGTTTTTTTAAATGCCTGTTAATTCCTGTATCATTCAGTAAGTGTTCACAGGGGCTCGGTGATGCATTAGGGCTGCCACTCCTTGAATTAACTGAATGTGCTCTCTCCCAGCCTAATGCAATGACCTTCTACTTTGCCTTCTGGCTTCTAGGCTCACTCCCTCAGATCCATCCTCCACCCTGACACCAAGATCATCTTCTGATGCTGCAATCTGGGGCCTGTACCCTGTGTTTCACATTTTTACAGGGCTGATCACCCCTTGGTTCTCAACCAAGGGTCCATGAGCCATTCCCAATCAACAGATTCATTTCTTGGGCTCATACTGTAATATAAGCCTTGGTTTTATTTTCATTTAAATCTGTTCCCAAATTTTAAAATAAGGAGATTTTATGTAAAATTCTAGAAATCTGACTTTTCTTCAAAAATTGAAAAGATATAATAATGCTGGCCCATGTTCCTTCAGGAGCTGAGTAGCGGCTGCTCCTCTCAGATGAGGTCGGTCACAGCAGGCAACTTGGGCCCCAGCTCACTGACGTTAACCACCTGGAATCTGAATCTGTGGTCCCTGAAAGCAGGCTCAGATCCAAATCTGTTATTTTTTTCCTACAAGGCTATAGTGGATTAAATTGTTGCCCCCAAAAGATAGGTCCACCTGGAATGTCAGAATATGACTTCATTTAGAATAAGGGTCTTTGCAGATATAATAAAGGTAAGTATCTGAGATGAGATTATCTTGGATCAGGACAGGCCTTAAATATGATGATGGGCTGTCCTCATAGGAGACAGAAAAGGAGAAGACAGAGACACACAGAGAGCAGAAGGTCAAGTGAAGACGGAGGCAGAGATTGGAATTACACAGTCCCAAGCCAAGGAGAGCCAAGGGTGTTGGCAGCCACCAGCAGTGTAGGACAACAACTTTCTGTTGTTTTAAGCTTCCAGCTGGTGGTAATTTGTTACAGCAGCCCTAGGAAACTAACAAAGTCCCTCTGTGATCTGGCCCTGGTCTACCTCTCCAGTCTCTGCCCCTGTACATGCTTGCCATTCCCTCACAGCCATGTGGTTTTGTGATTCTGTTTTTGCACCTGCTGCTCCCGCTGCCTGGAAAACTCTTACATCTCTTTCTTCCTGGTTGAATTTCACTTCACTTTAAGGCTCTTATCAGAGGGCAAACTCCTTGGAGAACCCCTCTTCCTTAGCTGGGAAAATGAGCAGACTGCTGCTCCCTAGTGGTAACAATGTTCCTTGACCTACAACACCTTTTAGCACTCACCACACTAGGCTGAAGGCATGCCAGGGTAAGAAAGCTTCCAGAGGTGTTCATATTTGAACTAATCCTTGATGGCGGTGAAGGTTATGAGGCATGTGATGGTTAATTTTATGTGTCAACTTGACTAAGCTATGACTAAGCTGTGACGATGTTGTTTGGTCAAACACCAATCTACATGCTACTGTGAAGGTATTTTTTTAGATGTATTTAACATTTAAATCAGTAGACTTTGGGACTTCCCTGGTGGCACAGTGGTTAAGAATCCGCCTGCCAATGCAGGGGACACGGGTTCGAGCCCTGGTCCGGGAAGATCCCACATGCCACAGAGCAACTAAGCCCATGCACCACAACTACTGAGCCTGCACTCTAGAGCCCGGGAGCCACAACTACTGAGCCCATACGCTGCAACTACTGAGGCCTGCGTGCTCTAGGGCCTGTGCTCTGCAATAAGAGAAGCCATCACAATGAGGAGCACATGCACCACAACGAAAAGTAGCCCCACTCACTGCAACTAGAGAAAGCCCACACACAGCAACAAAGACCCAATGCAGAAAAAGAAAAAAAAAATCTATCTATTAAAAAACTATATAAATAAACCTCAAAAAAAAATCAGTAGACTGTGAGTAAAGCAGATTATCCTCCACAATACAGGTGGGCCTCATCCAATCAGTTGATTTGCTCTGTGCTTTAGAAAGGTAGCTACTTTGATTGCAATATCAAGATGGAAGCAGAATAACTACAGACAGATATCAATTATGGACTGTTGCAAAAATGCAAGTAAAATGTAATAAAAGCATGTAGTGAGGGACCTGGAATGAATGGGATGGCTGGCGTGCTGCACTGTAACTTCTTGAAGTCAGGCTTATATCTTATTCCTCTTGGCCCCCCAGGGCCCACCCGGCACTCATGGGACACAGCATGCAATAACTTGTTAAATGAGGGATAAATGGAAGAATATACAGGAGAAGAATGAAGAAAGGTTTAAAGACAGCCTTGATGCTTCTATTGGTAGATCAGAATATCCATTCTTTTCCTTTTCAGTGCCTTTTTAAAGTTCTACTTCTTGCCCATCCTCAAAATCTGTATCATCTAAAAATAATCAGGAACAGCGTGGATTTAACTTTGCACAAAACTTCTTCCGCCTCGAGCCTTACCTCTAATCTCTTCCCTTTTTCCATCCTCCAGTTTTCCTTTGTATCATTTGGAGCCATGAATGTATGAGATGTGATTGATGAGTATGAGGATATGGTGATCAGTGAGGAGATCTAGTTGAGGGAAGTGGAGTCAAGGTTGGTTAGAAAAAATATTGTGTTAGCAAACTTGTGGGAAAATGTATAGGTAGTCAAGGTCTACCTGTACAATGTGGACAGGAAGAAAATTAGGACGATGTCAAGATACCATTGGGTATTTTGCAGTCATCTGACAAAATCACCTGAACAGAGTCAGAGTGTGACCAATCAGTTTTGAGAAAACCCAGGTTGTAATTTGCACCATATTGGTCACCTTGACGACAAATCCTCTTTCTTAGGATAATAATATCATACCAAGAAAAGTGCTTGCAAATTAAGAAAGTATTCATTATAGGTGGAATATATATGGCTAGGCTAGCTCCACCTGGAGAAATAAGTGGGAAGGTATCTGAAGAGATTGTACCACTAACACAGGATGGGGTAAGAGGGAATATTGAAGTTATATTACAAAAAGGATAAAGTACAAAGAACAGATGGGTTTATTCACAACCAGCGTCAGTCAGTCAAATGATGTGCAGCCAGGATTTTGGATCCATTGGTCTCACCTCCTGGAAGTGACTTTAAACTGACAAAGGAACAGTTACAGTAGGAGACTGTAGCATTGTAGCACCTGCAGCTTCAGTTGACACAAATCAGCTGCGATGATTGAGGCCACACAGAGAGGAGAACCAGATATCAAAAGTGACAATAGAGCAAAATACTGATTTTCAACATACTTAATAGGAGCTCATTGTTCTTAATGAATATCCATCTTCTAAAAGGCACTCTAACATGGATTCTGAGTAATTTCGTTTTCCCCTCCTGGCCAAAAGTATTGCTAAAAATATGGCAATGGGAAAAGTAACTTTTATTTTTAAATTATCTACAAGTAACAAAGCACTTCTTCAGGACTATTGTCCTATTAAGCTGTACTTTTCCCAGGAAAATTTAGGTTTTAAGTATCAACTTTTAAACTTTGACATAAAATCCGCAAGAGCTATGTTGTCAGTGAGGTAGGCCAGAGCAGCACTAGATGACTGATCCCATCTTTACGTGCGCCAAAAACACAGCTTAATGGCTTTAGTCATTCTGAATAATACTTTTTCTTTATTGGTTCAAGTTAATTAGCCAGACCATTGTAAAATGCATCTAGCTGTGGACACCAGTCAAACAGAAACCTCCATGCGCATAGGGGAAGTTGTCATTGGTAGTTTGGGAAGTGCATAAGTGCATCTGTGCATCTGTCTTTAGAGTAACAGGCAGACCACAGGACCAGGGGTCAGGCACGTGCAGCTCAGCTATATTTACTAACTAGGAGATCTTAGGATGACTTCTGAGCCTCTTTGCATCGCTATATCCTCTTCATCTGTAAAAAATGCCTTATACCATCCTCATAGGTCTGCAGGATTAAGTTTCATAATATATGAAATGCCTGGCACCTGGGAGGCTCTCTGGAAATGTCCACACTCCAGGCTTCTGGAGAGTAAATACATTCTCCCTATTATCACTTCCAGGCCCCATTGTGTAGGGCCCAGGCTCCTGGAATGAGCCCTTTGATGCTTTTCGCTAATTATTTCACCTCTGTATACTGTAGACTGCAAAGATATGAAAACAGAGGTGTAGTGAGTGATACAATGGAATAGCCAGTAGACTTGAACAGCTGGACTCTCGTCCTTTTTTACTATTAACCTGCAATATTACTTTAAACTAGTCCCTTAAGCTCCCTGTCTCTGTTTTCTCCTTTGTAAAGTGAGAATGTTGATCTACATGATCCCTAGATTTCCCTCTAACATGGATTCTTGAGTATTATGATTCTAGGCAATTTTTTTATTGTATAAGTTTGGGGGGTACAGCATTATAATACGACACCTGTATACACTACAAAGTTATCACCACCACAAGTCTAGTAACCACCCATCACCACACAGCTGACTCCCATCACCCATTACCCTGCCCCCAACACACTTCCGCTCTGGTAACCACTAGTCAGTTCTCTGTATATATGAGTTAGTTTATGTTTTATTTTGTTTGCTCATTCATTTTTTTTTTTTTTTAGATTCCATGTATGAATGAAATCACAGTATTTGTCTTTATCTCTCACTTACTTGACTTAGTCAAATACCTTTAAGGTCCATCTGTGTTGTCACAAATGGCAGGATTTCATTCTTTTTTATGGCTGAGTAGTATTCCATTATATATATGTGCCACATCTTCCTTATCTATTCACCTATCAGTGAACACTTAGGTTGTTTCCACATTGTAGCTATTATAGATAATGCTGCTATGAACATAGGGGTGCATATATTTTTTCTAATTAGTGTTTTCCTGTTCTTCAGATGAATTCCCAGAAGTGGTATTACTGGGTCATATGGTAGTTCTATTCTTAATTTTTCGAGGAATCTGCATACTGTTTTCCAGTTTACAGTTCTACCAACAGTACAGGATTTCCTTTTCTCTACATCCTCTCCAACATCTGTTATTTTTTTCTTTTCAGTAACAGTCACTCCTGTCAGCATGAGGTGGTATCTCATTGTGGTTTTGATCTACTTTCCCTAATAATTAGAAATGCTGAACATCTTTTCATGTACCTATAAGCAATCTGTATGTCTTCTTTGGAAAAATGTCTATTCAGATCCTCTGCCCATTTTTTAATCTGGTTGTTTGTTTTATTGTTGTTCACTTGTATGCGTTCTTTAAATATTTGTATATTAACCCTGTATTGGATATATGATTTGTAAATATTTCTTCAATTCCATAAGTTGCCCCTTCATTTTGATATGTTGCAGAGGCTTTTAGTTTGATGTAGTTCCATTTGTTTACTTTTGCTTTTGTTTCCTTGCCTTTGGATTCAGATCCATAATAATACCTCTAAGACAGACGTCAATGAGGTTACTGCCTATGTTTTCTTCTAGGAATTTTGTGGTTTCAGGTCTTACATACAAGTTTTAAATCCATGTTAAGTTAATTTTTGTGTAAAGTGTAAGATAGGGGTCTAGTTTCATTCTTTTACATGTGTGGCTATCCAGTTTTCTCAACACCATTTATTGATGAGACTATCCTCTTTCCTTTGTATGTTCTTTGCTACTTAGTTGTAAATTAACTGTTCATATATATGGGGATTTACTTCTGGGCTCTCAATTCTGTTCCATTGATCTGTGTCTGTTTTTATGCCAGTAAAATATGGTTTTGATTACTATAGATTTGTAACATATTTTGAAATCAGGGAGCATGATATCTCCATTTGTTCTTTAGAATCTCTGCAGATTCTTTTGACTATTTGGGATCTTTCATGTCTCCATACAAATTTTAGAATTATTGGGATCTTTCATGTCTCCATACAAATTTTAGAATTATATTTCACATATTTCAATGTGAAATATACCATTGACATTTTGTTAACAACTGCATTGACTCTAGATTAGTTTGGGCATTATGGACATTTTAATATTAATTCTTCCAATCCATGAACATGGAATATCTTTCCATTTATTTGTGTCTTCTTCAGTTTTTTTCATGAGTGTCATAGTTTTCCATATACAGGTCTTTCACATCCTTGGTTAAATTTATTCCTAGGTATTTTATTCTTTTTTGATGCAATTGTAAATGGAAATATTTTCTTAATTTCTCTTTCTGATATTTCCTTATTCGTGCATAGAAATGCCACAGATTTCTGTATATTGATTTTGTATTCTGCAACATTACTGAATTTGTTTATTAGTTCTAAGTTTTTCTATGGACTCTTTAGGTTTTCTATATATAGTATCCTGCCATCTGCAAATAGTGACAGTTTTACTTCTTCCTATCTGATTTGGATGCTTTTCATTTTTTTCTCGCCTAATTGCTGTGGCTAGGACTTCCAATACTATGTCGAATAAAAGTGGTGAGAGTTGGCCTCCTTTTCTTTTTCCTGATCTTAGAGGAAAAGCTTTGAGCTTTTCACCCTTGAGTAGCTGTGGGTTTGTCATATATGACTTTTATTATGAGTCTTCTCTCTTTTTATTTAAGTCCTCTTTCTTTTTCATTGAGAAGCTTTATCAAAATGAATGTTGGATTTTGTCAAATGCTTTTTCTGCATCTATTGAGATGTTCATATAATTTTTATTCTTCATTTTGTAATATGAGTATCACACTGATTGATTTGCAGATGTTGAACCATGCTTGTAAACCTGGAATACATCCCACTTGATCATGGTGTATGATCCCTTTACTGTGTTGTTGGATCTGGTTTGCTAATATTTTGTTGAAGATTTTTGCATCTATGTTTATCAAGGATATTGGCCTGTAATTTCTTCTTTTGTGGTATCCTTGTCTGGTTTCGGTATCAGGGTAATGTTGGTTTTGTAAAATGTGTTTGGAAGGTTTCTTTCCTCTGCTATATTTTAGAAGAGTTTGATAAGGTTGGGTATTAAATCTTCTTTGATTATTTTGTAGAATTTGCCAATGGCGCTGTCTGGTCCTGGGCTTTTCTTTCTTGGGAGATCTTTGATTACTGTTTCAATCTCCTTACTAATAATTTGTCTATCCAAATTTTCTGTTTCTTCATCATACAGTCTTGGAAGATTGTATGTCTCTAGGAACTTATCCATTTCTTATTGTTGTCCAACTTTTTGGTATATAATAGTTCTTATAGTCTCTTATGATCCTTTGTATTTCTGTGTTATCTGTCATTACTTCTCTTCTTTCATCTCTGGTTTTATTTATTTGAGTCTTCTCTCTCTCTTTTTTTCTTGATTAGTCTAGCTAAAGGCTTATCAATTTCATTTATCTTTTCAAAGAACCAGCTCTTAGTTTCACTGATCTTTCTATTGTTTTTTCAGTCTCTATTTCAGTTATTTCTGCTCTGATCTATATTATTTCCTCCCTTCTCCTAATTTTGGGCTTCATTTGTTATTCCTTTTCTACTTCCTTCTGGTATAAAGTTAAACTGCTTATTTGAGATTTTTCTTGTTTCTTGAGGTAGGCTGATATCGCTATGAACTGCCTTCTTAGAACCATTTTTGCTGCATCCCATAGTTTTTGGTATGCTATATTTCTCTTTTCATTTCTCTCTAGGTATTTTTTAAATTCCTTGATTTCTTTGATTACCCATTGATTTTACAGTAGCACGTTGTTTAATCTCCATATTTTTTGTGGCATTTCCCTTTTTTGCGATTGATTTCTAGTTTCATGCCATTGTGATCAGAGAAGATGTTTGATATGATTTCAATCTTCTCGATTTATTGAGACTTGTTTTGTGACCTAACACGTTATCTATCCTGGAGAATATTCCATGTAAATTTGAGAAGAATGTACATTCTGCTCCTTTTGGATGAATGTTCTATGTATATCTATTAAGTTCATCTGCTTTAATGTGGTGTTTAAGTCCAATGTTTTCTTATTGATTTTCTGTCTGGATGATCCATTGATGTAAGTGAGGTGTTAAAGTCCCCTACTATTCTTGTATTGCTTTCAATTTTTCCCTTTAAGTCTATTAATATTTGCTTACATATCTTGGTGCTCATCTGTTGGATACATATACTTTTATAAATGTTATATCTTCTTGCTGGATTGACCCCTTTGTCATTACATAATGCCTTTCTTTGTCTTTTATTACAGTCTTTGTTTCAAAGTCTATTTTGTCTGATATGAATAGCTACTCCATGTCTCTTTTCATTACCATTTGCTTGAACTAGCTCTTTCCATCCCCTCACTTTCAGTCTGTGTGTGTCTTTTCTACTGAAGTGATTCTCTTGTAGAAAGAATATAGATAGCTTTTTTTTAAAATCCATTCAGCCATTCTGTTTTTTGATTGGAAAATTTAGTTCATTTACTTTCAAAGTAATTATTGATGTGTATGTATTTATTGCCATTTTTATAAACTTTAAAAAAAATTAAATTCCAAAGCTTCATCTTTTAATTCCCCCTCCCTCACATTTTATATTTTCGATGATACATAGGCAAGGCTGCCCCTAGACCAGCTGCAGAGCCTGGCCATGGCTGCTATGGCATGCTGGTGGACAAGGTTGGCCCCTGGAATGGCTACAGAACCTGACCACAGCTGCTGTGAGATGCCGGTAGTAGGGCTAGCCCCCAGATGAGTCTAGGCAATTTTGATTCTAAGTATGAAGCTCTGAAGACCATCTTTTAAAAACTTTTACTTGGGGGCTTCCCTGGTGGCGCAGTGGTTGAGAGTCCGCCTGCCGATGCAGGGGACACGGGTTCGTGCCCCGGTCCAGCAAGGTCCCACATGCCGCAGAGTGGCTGGGCCCGTGAGCCATGGCTGCTGAGCCTGCGCGTCCGGAGCCTGTGCTCCACAACGGGAGAGGCCACAACAGTGAGAGGCCTGCATACCGCAAAAAAAAAAAAAAAAAAAAATTTTACTTGGGACTTCTCTGGCAGTCCAATGGTTAAGACTCTTCACTTCCACTGCAGGGTGCATGGGTTCCATCCCTGGTGGGGATCTTGCATGCCGCACAGCATGGCCAAAAAAAAAGTTATTACTGAGTCTTTTGTGTGTGCATGTCCTGTGTTGTTGGATGGTGGTTGTGGTGATGACTGTGAACAGGTTTGTCCCTTTTTGCCAGTTTCTAGTTTAGTGTTTATTGAATATTCATAGAAATTTTGTTAAGCTACCAAGCAAACATACCTCTTTTCTGTGCTTACAATTATTTCTTCTACTTTCCATTTTTAAAAATTTTGTATTATTATGGTTCAGCTTCCTGAGTCCTTTGTCAACAAAATGAATCTTTAATGTTGTAATAATACAAATATTGATAGCTGAGCAGAATAATAACAAATTGCACATGAGATGACGAATGAGCAGCAAATCACTTCATCCTAGAAGAGAGATACCGTCGAGCCTGTTGAGTGACATTGGCATCCTTCAGAACAAATGTACAATGCTTTCTCCAGCTAATATTTTCTTATCTGATGGCTTTATTTAAAAAAAAAATACAAAATCTTTGTTTCATCTTTCTGTTCTTTTCTGAACTCTCATCAAACAGTCCCACAGTTTGGCTTAAAAGTAAACTCTCCAGCTTGTCTAAATGGATCATGAAAACAGAATATTTCAATAGGTGTTCATTTGCTTTTTTATTTGCTACCAGAAAATTCATGGCTGTTACAAAAAAATATTTATTTTTAGGAAGCTTGTTTTATGTTGTTTCACCCCTCCCCTGTCTATTAAATCAAATGGATGTAATCCACTGCTTGATGCCTCAGAAACTTTCCCTGCAGCACACAGGGGATTAGGAAGCATGCAATGTGAAAGAGCAGCAGGAGAGATGGTTTGGAAGTACTCTCCTCATCACAAATATGTGTCTTCAATATTTAGTTGTTGTGGCAGGAAAACAGCAACAAATACATGAACTGTAAACCATCTGGCTTGAAATATGTTCAAATATGAATGTTCATCTTGAAAAATGAAATCTATGGAATTCTGGCATCCACTTTGACTTTTGAGAGATGAACAGCTTGGATATGCAAAGAAGGGATTTCTAGACTAGCCTTCTTAAACTTTAAATTTTCCTGAACTAGAAGTTAAATAATTCACTACCTAGACAGGAGAACTTTCCTCTCACTTTTAAACTTTAAGGAAAAACGTTGCTCAAAAATCCTGCAATTGTATCTGTGTAGGGATTTGTACAGACTTGTCTTATGTTTTAGGAAGAAGAGAAATGAATGTGGTTCTGTGTTTATTATTTAACATTTATTAAGTTTCAGTGTATGCTAGGTACGATATAAAACACATAAAAACCATGATACTTCTGACTTTCACCAGATTCCTAAACCGAAAAGTTAAAACTGGCAAAACAGGAGGCTTTGAACCGTTCCACTTAGTTTGGGGGTAAGAAATGATGAGTTAGTCGCGCTGCTTGCTTTTGAACTATGATCCTGAGGCTACCCAGCATCCGTGCCCTATAAGAAGTAGCTCTCCAAATGACTCTCAGAAATATTTTAGGTGACTCAGTAAATGTAAAGATGAAACGTGCTGCAAACATATGTGAGCGATAGGGAAGATGAAGGCAAACAAAGCACAAAGCCCTCTGGGCTTAGCAGACTGGATCAGAGGTAACCACAGAAAGGACTAAAAGCAGGAGTAATTTTTGCTTTTGCTGTTTTGGGAACTTTTCAAATTGACCCTTTGAGAGACATAGAAATTCAAACTTATTTGCCTCCTTCTCTTCTTCACGTTATATAATTTTTTTTTTTTTTTTTTTTTTTTTTTTTTTTTTTTTTTTTTTTTTTTTGCGGTGCGCGGGCCTCTCACTGTTGTGGCCTCTCCCATTGCGGAGCACAGGCTCCGGACGTGCAGGCTCAGCGGCCATGGCTCACGGGCCCAGCCGCTCCGCGGCATGTGGGATCTTCCCAGACCGGGGCACGAACCCGTGTCCCCTGCATCGGCAGGCTGACTCCCAACCACTGCGCCACCAGGGAAGCCCCTATAATTTTTGACAAAACCCAGAGATCCCCATCTAGAGAGAATTCTCCCTACAGTAAATCCTTCAGCTAGATCTCTTTGTGCTGCAGTGACCCTCAGGTGGACAATCTCTACCACTCCAGGATGTGCTCACTTTTAAATGATTCCTTAGTTATTGCACATGTTCCCTGCTACATTGTAAGCTTCTAAATAGGGGACTATTCATTATTCACCAGACTCTAAGACCCTCTGTGCCTAGCATCATGTGATGCGTGCAGCGGTTTCAGTAAGTATTCATTTGAAATTATGAAACTTGGATAAATGAAAGAATTATGCCTAGGTGGGAAAAAAAGGCTTGAACTGGATAATGTTAACAAAGTTTGTGAAACAAGCCATTTTTACATGACATTAAGAGACCACAATGTTTCCTAAAACAAAAATACAATATACTTAATTCAGTAAAAGGTAGGGTATTGGTGATATATTTAATTAAATTTTATTTTTAAATCAGATATATTTCAATGCATGGCCTTTCTTTTTTCTTTTATTCTACTTTTTCTTTAAAAAGTTGAATTTATTCAACATATGATTTATCTAACAGAATTTCATAATTTTCACAACAAATGTTCTTCAAAATAACAATGTAAAGACCTGAGATATATGTGTTTGTATTTTTTAATTTCTTTTTTTCACCTCTTTTCACTTTAATACTTAGTTGTTTATAAATGCTTTTAGGAAAAGAGGAAAAAACATGTTCAATGATTAGAAGAGGAAATTTGGCAATGCTATTTTTATGCTCTGTGAACTCTGCTATATCTCCAGGAAACTTAGATTTTACTATGCAGCAGCAAAAGCTACTAGATGATCAATCTTGCCCTTGAGGATCAAAGTTTTTCTTTGTTTGGTCAACTGTTCAACTAAGAAACTAAAAAGAACTAAAAATATAATGCAGCAAATCCAGTCCAGGAATGTATTGTGGGCAGCATGGAGTTTGTGTCATACATACAAGAAATTAACCTGCCTTTGTAAACGTATTTGTTTGGTTTCCCTCCTACTTTTTCCATTATAGAAAGTTTGTTGTTGGTGATCCTTACAAGGGAAAAAACCCACATCTTTTGTGTAGTGAGCTGGAAGAACCAACGAGTATATCCATTTAATTAGAAAGACTGTATCTGCCTTAGAAACACACAATGCAGATTTCACTTCATTTGTTCTGAGAAAATTCTGAAAATGAAATTGATACAACCTTATTAGCAACAAAAAACAATTAGATGAGAGTAGATCAAATTCTGAGCATTTACATCATTTTAGTAGATTTCGTACAATTTCCTCTCCTTAGGTGCAACTCCATTCACTTGGCCCCAATTCTTGGGAAATGATTCAGATAGTTCTGATTTAAATTCTGATCTGTACAGATTTCTTCACTGAAGTAAAAACTGTGGCAGACATTTTGGGGCATGATAGGCATCCTCGAACTTCACCAGGTAAATTAAAAATAAAGAGCGCAACCACAATATCTTAGTTATCAAAACTGAGAGCTTCTGAGGAGCCCAGAGGCTGAACTGGGTTGTATGTGAGTGTGTGATATAAGGTATGATATCTTGTGTTTTATAAAATCTGATTCCAACATTGTAAACCAGCCAGTGATGTCAACAGATTATTCTTATGTGTGAATATACAGAAGATGAGAAGAAAAGGTATGTCCATAGATTGAACAAGTGTTGAGTTCTGAGTGAATTGAATATAATTTGAAAGTCACATATTTTTTAATATGAGTAAACTAAATATCATGCAAGTTCTACAAAAATAAAATCTATAAAGAAAAGTGCTGAAGTTAAATCATGATTTATACTTTCATACTACAACTATGAACCATTTTTTTACTCTATAAATGAATAATAGCTTCACTTTAACACAAAGTATCTTTACATATTCAAAATGAAGAACAAACACATCACATTTTAGAAATAAGAATGGAGCATGCAAAGATGTGTTTTTAAACCTAAACCTTTATATTTTTATTGTAGCACTAGAAAAAGTCTGAGCAATTAACAACAAAAATGTGACCACAATTATTATTCAGCAATATATGCCTCTCATTTGTAACACTGTGTGAAGAATACAGAAGGCTAGAAAAGCCCAACTCTCCCTGACACTCACTGAATCTAAAATAGACAAGATAGTATAAAATTCTGGAGCTAGTCTCTCTGAACTAATCTTTATAACCCAACTGAATAATGCCTCTAAGACATGTAAATCCTAAACACTTCAGAAATAACAAATCATCTCATCATGGAAGATTATTGGCTTAAAGAAATGAATATGAAGACTTTACACCTTTGTTATTTCTCACTGTTAAAAAAGCTACTGAGGATATTTCACTAGCTGCACGCTTACCTCAGGTTAATGCTGCCAAAATACATGTACTTTTATCTATTTCTAGAGGGGAAGGTTCCTTACAAAAATGGTATCTTTTTCTAAAGAGAAGCAAATTTGCTAATTTTTTGTGGCTACTCTAAAACTTCTCCCAAAGAAGCATTATCTCACATAAGTGTGAGTGCTTTATAACTGTGTGGGTGTATGTGCCTTGGTTAGGGGGACTGGAAGTGGAGGAGGAATGAGGTTGAATTCACGAGGCAGATATTACAATTAGCCTCTCTAAGCAAATGTATAAACCGAGGCTCAAAAGAGGTAACACAGCCAGGTCTGGGTGACAAGGAGAAAGCTCACCCATCCATCAAAATGCTTAACTTATGACACCAAAGTTCATAATGGTTAGAAATATGGGTGTTTTAAAAGGTACCTGGGATTTGTTCCAGCCAAGTATGGTAAGATGACAGACATGGAGACATCTGCCTTGAAAGAAGAGTTTCTTACCTAGAGTTCCCAAGAGGAGGGGACACACACACCACACAGGGCCACATAGGGAAGCACCAAGGTCAGTCAGGAGGCAGGAGAAAGGGGATGAGCATGAGCCAGAGCCTTTATTGAGGTTTTTGTGGGAGTGAATGGGTGAGAAAGGGAGGGCAAACTGAACAAGTTTAGGATTGGGTAGTTTGAATAATTCCAATAGGCTCTGGGATGGAAATGTGGTGCCTAGTTGTCCAGTATCTGGCCCTCAGGTGACTTAGGGAAAAAAGAACATTAGATTGGTGTGTGAGAGTTTGATCCAGGAGAGGTTTGGGGAATGGGCTCTAGATTGATTGGTTTGCATATCAAAGGCTGTTCTCTGCAGGTTGCTTTCTATCACTAGGAATTAGCCAACCCTGGAAGGTACAGTTCCTCCCCTGAGTCTGCAAGTCTCCAACATGTCAAAGACATCTTCCTATATAGAAAATTAAAAAGAAAATGGTTAATAAAATAGGATAACATATATTCATTTCTCTATAACCTATCGGCATTATGTAGAAATAGATGGCATACTTAATATGCCATATACATATAACAGCATACAGTTAGTGCTCTGTACCTGCAGGCTCCACATCCATGGATTCAACAACCACGCATTGAAAAGACAATTTTTTCCATTTCAGAAAGTTCCAAACTTGAAGTTGATGCACTCTGGCATCTATTTACTAGCATTTTCATTGTATTAGGTATTATAAGTACTCCAGAGATGATTTAAAGTATACAGGGTGATGAGTATAGGTTATATGCAAATACTACACCATTTTATATAAGGGACTTGAGCATCCGCAGATTTTGGTATGCGAGGGGGTCTTCGAACCAATCCCCTGCATTTACTGAGGGAGGACTGTGAATATTCACAATTAATTATTAACTAAATTAAATTAATTCCTATGACATAAATGTGGCCGATTACAAGAATGCAATTTATACTGTATGTTAAGTGTGTTTGATGCACAAATCCATTTATTAGTACTTCATAAAAGGAGATGTTTAGGGAACTGTGCTGGGGTTTGCCGCCATCTTGGCGGAGAATCGCTGCGAGGTCCTGGGGTTGGGGGTTGGCCTCGGGGCGGGGGTGGGGGGGG
>NW_006777895.1:684514-699607 GCF_000442215.2 Lipotes vexillifer | reverse complement strand
CAGGGGCGGGGCTGGGATGGCCTTGGGGCGGGGCTCTGAGCCTCAGCGCGGCACCCAGCCGGATCGTGTCCTGCTCAACGGCCGAGGCACCGCTCCTCAGGCGTTGTGACGGGATCCGAAATCCTTCCTGCACCGTCTGTGCCAGGCCCACCTGGACCCGGACTCAGACAAGCATGAAACAGGTGCTTCTTTCATGGTCAGAGACCGCACCTAGTTCGGCCCGTGGTGCACTCCCTGAGACACTGGTCATTCACAAAGACCTTGCAGAGGGAGCGGAACTTTACAATATCACCTCACTAGTAAAACTTGCAAAGGACAGAATTAGAGAAGGAGACAGCAAAACATCACAGCTGCGGGTGACGCACGTGCACCGAAGGCTCCAGGGTCCAGGGGTGGAGCTCCCGCAGACCGGCTCCACCAGGCCGACGGCGAGAGGTCCGAGCAGCTGGGCAGCAGCATTGGCTCTTCCTGCAACGACAGGGGTGCAGAACAGGTGGGTTCCTCTGCGGGGTTTCCCAGGAGCTGCACGACTCCCCCGACGGCCCAAGCAGGGAGCCCGGCGAGAAGGCCACCATATTGTAAAAACGGGGTTCAAGGAAGGATGTGAGGAAGACAGTATCCACAGCTTCAGAAATGTTTACCTTTTCCCAAGATGCAATGATCCGCCATGTCGAGGAAGACTGGCAGTGAGAAGCAACCTGCTTTGTACAATTTCTCGAGAGAGGTCTGGGTGTGACTCCTGGGCCCTCGAGGCGGGCGGTGAGGGACGGGGCCAGCTGTCCGAGGCCGGGCGTCCCCACTCAGGAGGCCCGGGTGGGCGTCCCCATAGGGACTTCCACTTGGTTTTGCCAAGGGCCGCTCAGGCCGGAGGCAGAGCGCTCCTGACTGACCCTTTTAATCACCGAAGATAGCCGAAAGGACAGCGTTCTTGGTGCTACATAAACAGACTGTAACGGAGCCTGGGCCTCAGTGGTGGGCAGTGGCAGCAGCGCTGTGACGAAAGAAACGGAAGAATAGCGTCAGGGCTAACAGCACATTTTGGCTTCTGTAAGAAACTTGCTTGCTTGCTGGGGGCGGGAAGAACCGGGTTCCTGATTGGCTGATTCAAAATTAAACAGCTCCCTCCCGCCCTGGGGACTTCCCGCCCTGTGAAGGGTATAAAAGCCTCGCCCGACTGTTAGTCGGGGTCTCACTCACTTCTCTCCGAGTGGGACCCTGTCCGGACAGTTTGTGTAAGCTTCTATACTTGTACTTGTATAAATCCTTTGCTAATCTTTCTGCTTGGTGTTGGTGATTCTCGGGTGCCCTTGGTTGGGACACGGGTCGCATTTACCGGGGAACTCGACTCCAGGCGTGTGGCTCCCGGACCGCAACAGCGCCATGGCCCCGGGCTCTGGGTGCCCGCTGGTCACCCTGGCAGCACCAGGCCCTGGTCCTCGGGGCAGGGGGTCTGCTCTGCCTCCTCGATGAGATGGGTTGGTGGTTTCTCCTGGCCTCCGCGTGTTCAGTGCTTCCTGGGCCTCCGTCCTGACCCGGCCCGGAACAATCGAGGCTTCTCCATTTGTCATTTCCAGGCGAGAGCCCTGTGCATCCTTTCTTTCCCCGTGTGGACAGACCACACAGTGCTTTTACTATTTAGAAATGCCTGAAAATGCTGCTGCCTTTGGGGCTGATCTGATAAGTCAGTTAAAAGGAGGTACAAGTTTTGCCTCCTCGGACCCACCCGGAGGCCTCGGGGGACCTGGCGCCCATCCCTGCCTTGGTCTGGCCTGGGATGGAGGTCAGGGCGGGGTGTCTGTGCAGCCGGCTTCTGGAGCCGAAACTCCGGGTTCCGTTGCAAAGCGGACGTTTACAGCACATCACAAACATCTCTTTCCCACGAGGCCTCTAGTCCTCTTGTGTAACTATACACGTCTCCCTGATATATCTGGGGCGTTGGTGACACAGCCTGCACGGGCCCTGCTCCCCGACATAACGTTGGCGCTGCTAGGATTCCTTTGAAACCTTTCTCGGCTGGTCGTGCGGCCTGTCAGTCCGGGGGGGCCTGGCTCGGAGGGCAGCCCTGCTACCTGACCTTGGGCTTCTAGGCAGGTCTGGCTCCAAACGCTTCCAGAGGCTTCTCGCCTGTGCCCTCTTCTCATTTGCCAATATTACCTGATGAACCAAGTTCTGCAGCACCTAGGACTTGCCTCCTCCTTTTTGTAAGGTCTGTTATATGTTGCTAAATGTTTGGCTTCATTGGTTTATAGCAGCCTTTCTATAGGGCACACTTAGGCCTGCTGACCCGCCCTCCCCAGAGCCCGCAGGCGTGGGCGGCCCCTTCTTGGCCCGTGGGGCGCTGCTGTGTTCTTGACATAATACATAGGTTTGTGGCTTTTTTTTTTTAATTTAAAGATATCAAGACTTAATTCACTAAAATTTATTCTAAGTGGATATTTTTACTTTTGTACTTCTTTAAGTATCCATATTTTATCGGCTTACAGTTCATGCCTAAGTTTCCCCTGAAAATAGCAAATAAAATTGTGTATTTGTGGGGAAAAAAGAAATGTTTAGGGTAATGGTTAAAAATGAAGATGCTAAAATCAGAGAGAATTGGATTGAGGTCCCAGCTGCCCCTACTGCAAGTTACTTCATTAGGCCTGTTTCTACTTTTGTGTAAGGGGGCTTATCATAACCTACCTCATAGAGTGAGTCAGTGTATGATTTAATTGGACAATACTGGAAAAGTCCTTAACCTGGTGCCTGGATTATTGATTTAGGATTTAGAATTACTCTTACTATTTAGGTCAATGAATACTCATAATTATTATTCACGACAGGTATTTTCAAAGTTTTAATTTTTTTAGGATAACTAAATAGATTCACCGTATGAAGATGCGGAAAGCTTAAGCAATTATTCAAATGACTCAGATCTCCTCCTGTTTTCATCTTAATTGTCTGAAAATTTTAAATGAAATATTTGAGTCAAAACTAGCCAAAAATTTGCTTCAAGTGGGCCAAGTTTGCCTACCAGAGCAACCATAGTCACTGTTTAATAACTATAACTTAAACAAAATCAGAGAATGACCAGGCCTACACATAGCCACTCCTGGGATCACTAAGGTATGAAAGAATATTCTCACTGACCTCATGGGTGCACCAAGTGGGATTAGGAAGAAAATAGGGTTTATTCCATCAATCCCACAAAAATGTCTCCTTTATTCTTCATAGCCACATGTTAAATTTATGAAAATTCTTCCATCTGTGTTTTTTTAAGATCCTTTTCTTTTTTCTTCACCATCTTCTGAAAGATTGTTTAACTTATATTTATTTACCCTCTCTTCTATGTCTTCTATAAAAAGCTTTTTTCAAAGAGGGAGAAAGGAAGTAAAGAAGCTAAATAGAGAAAACTCTATAAAAATGTTTTGCTGTATCCAGCCATCAGCAACTAGGTTATTCTTCAAATTTACATAAGGATTTATTATCATCTTGACTGCAATCATGTAGAAAACGAACAGGGTACAAAGTACATGAGGCTAATTTAATAAAACGAGCCTTCTTTGCTTGTGAAATCTTTGAAGAAAGGAATCATTAGACAGAGACTTGCCTTGTTTTCACCAAGGTCAGGAGGCATGTCAACTTGGAGATGTGCCTTTGGCGAGAAGTCCTTAATTAGAAATTCCTCGGGAGCTGCTCCCAGTAGGTGCTTCCTAAGACGAAAAGACAAAATAACTTAGCAGGGAAGCCCTTACTAAGGGTAAGGTTACAACGTCCAGGTTCAGGTGAATGAAAGAAACAATTTGCTGACAGCAAAAGAGCAAAGCTGTCATGATGGGTTGCTGGATTTTGAATGAAAGTCTCTCCATAATATTAGTAGTAAGTATCATTTTTGTTATTTAACTTTAAATATATACATTGAATGTCTTGATTCTTAGGATAACTTGTATAGCGATATGAAATAACTTCAAGTATTGCTCTGGTTAAAGGACTAAAACTTGTTAGAAAACATTCAATAGATATATTTAATTTACCCTTGCAGAATCATGTAAGTCATGACTTTTAAAGTCAAGTAGTTTGCTTTTGCATCATGTATGAATGTTTCTCTAAATCGAATGAAGGCTTTGAATTAGACTATGAAATTGGAATTTTTCCAGAGTACTTTCTGAGTTGTTTTTAAAGATTTCCTCCTTCTTGACATTATTGACTTAAAATATTATAGCAATGTTGATTAGGATGGTTTTGTACTTTTCATTAATTTACTTAAAATACACCCATATATGTTTAAAGTCTTTTTTTATAAAGTTAACAATTTCTTACCATTACGATCACTGTTAAAAAACTAATCTGTGAGATATAAGTGCTGTATATTGTGGTTGATATTGAGAAGCTCTTCATTTCACTTTAAAAGAAGAACCCCAAGAACCCCAAGTGACTTTGAATAGAAGAAAAGGTTGAAGACAGTATTGATTGGTTCTTTTTTCATTCTACTCTAGCTCTCCTGGCTGGGAGTAAATTTATATCTGTTTATTGACACATTCTGTTGGTACGAAGAGGAAGAGTCTTTCCTTTATACACGAGTTATTCTGGGTGTAAGTAGATTTGGGGACTACACATTAATTATCATTTCAGAAAGAAAATGCATTCTATTTTCCCCGGCTTCCTTGTTTTCACTGTATCTCTTTCTTGTGTGTTTCTATATGGACAGTCAACACTGGCTTGGGCTCGAGCATCTGCAGTGTGCCTGAATTTTAACTGCATGCTAATTCTATTACCAATCAGTCGAAACCTCCTTTCACTCATGAGAGGGACAAGTAGTGTAAGTACTAAATTATCTGAAATAATTTCAGTTGTTATGATCTAATATGTGTCATTGAAAACAAAGATGTACTTCACTATGAAATTCCCAATAATCCTGGTTAGATTGAGGTTTGTTTCTCTGTAGTGAGAACACAAGGACTAAAACTGAACGTCTGAAATTGGTACATCTGATTTGTCTTCTGCTTTTGCCATTGACTCACTACATGACATTGGACGCATTGCTCAACCTTCCCCTGATGCATTTGCTTCATCAGAAAAGAAGAGCTAATAAGATTGACCTGACTCATGAAGATGGAAGTATTATAACAGCTTGAATTATTACAATTTCTGATTAAAAGGAGCTAAATAAGTAGATGAGCCAAATGCACTAAAGAAGCATCTCTCTGAGTTTTCAGCCCAGGAAAACACAGTCACTGTACATAGATTTTAGTGTGTAAATTTTAGCCCCTACCAGACATATTGGGGCATTTCCTAATTATGTAGATTTCACCGTGTTGGGTACTTACCTGTGTTTCCTGCCAAACAGAATAATGCACTGTACAGAAAAATAAGACCTTCAATAGCCCTTCTAGACTACATAATTTATTATATAATCATCTTCATAATTTTATGAATATTTAGTTGTAGATGAATATAGAGCCTTTCTTTGTATAGTAAGGAATAATTTATAGACTACTTAAACCATGTCACTGAGGATGATGGTTATAATCTTCATTTTGTAAATTAGCTGAGGCATGATTATTAGCAGGTTTATTCTAGAGTTTTGGCTTATAGCCAGGCAACTACTAACTCAGTCACTTTTATTGAGTTGAAATTTCAGCAAAGCCAGTAATAACCATTTGATTTTGCTTGTTTAATTAATGGCCACTAATTTTTGTGTCATGTAGCCTCACCTTCAGTAATTTAGAGACAGGGCCTGAGTCTTGCTTTCTTAACTCTTATGACACTGTTATTGCTATGATTTTCCCTGAATAAGACTTTTAATTTTTGTTATTCTAGTGCTTCAGAGGACCATGGAGGAGGCAATTAGACAAAAATCTCAAATTCCACAAACTGGTTGCCTATGGGATAGCAATGAATGCAAGTAAGTGCCTGTTATTAATTGCCTGATTAATTTTATAATACCTTCCATTCACTTTATAGTTTTATTTCCTCCCTGCCAAAGACTCACCCTTAGGTAAAAGAAATCTTTGCCTTCCATCTGACCATACAAACCTTATATAAATGGATTTTTAAATTTCTGATTTATACGCATGCAGTCTTCCCTACCAGGCCTTCAGTTTGTCAAGGAAAAGTTTATGAAACTTCATTTTCATTTGTGAATAACTAAGCTTGTTGATAATACCATGGTAAAAACCCACTTGAAAAATGAACACTTTGTTAGTCAATATAATTCACATCAGAAATAAAATTGACCTATACTCAAAATCCCATTCAATCATAGGAAAATGACTATCAAATGGTATCATGGGCAATAAAAAGAAAAAAGAAAAGCAAGATCATGAGAACAAGGTCCTGAATAGTATTGAGCTAGTGGATATAAAAGGATCTTGAAAAGATATGAAGCTTTATAGGTATATAAAGTGTTACCACTATTTCTTGAATAGAAAACAAGAGAATTCAAGATCACGCACTAGAAATTAGCATCAAAGGTCAAGGTTAAACTCTGGTGAGGAAGAAAGGAACAGGGGCAATAACCAACTGGCTTGTGGTTTTGTTGGGCAACAAAGACATTGAAATAAAAGGCTATCTGAACAATAAAGAGTTATGATTCAGGACTGTTTCCCTCAAACTAATTTAACAATAAACTGTTTTTCTCATTTGTTTTTATCCTCTCATGCATAAAAAATAGCAGAGTAAAAAGAACACTCAAAACAAATGCGGGTTTAATTAAGCAACAAGACGTGACAGAAGGTGCCCCAGTGCCAATTAGCACAACTCCGGGTGTGCGCTGAGATGTGTGGGGAGAGTTCCCTACTGGCTGTCTTCAATGCCAGGTTAAACCAACCCCGGGAACGTTTGCAAAAGGTCTTTGGAGTTTGTTAAGACTTAAGCGTAGAAATACATCATGTCTTAGAGAACACTAGCGAAGGGATGGAGGACAAGGAACAGGGCTAATTTATGTTTGTGTTCCAAGGCCTGCAATAGCGCTGAGTATATGTAGGTGCCAATAATATTTGATGAATGAGTGAATGCGGGAAGGAATGAAGACTCAGGGAAGCAGATTTCAGCTCAGAAATAGAAGTCTTTGCCAGACCTTGAAAATTATCTAAAATTAGAACGAGGGTCCCCTGAGATTGCTGAGTTCCCTGTTGGGAGAGATGTCCTAGTGGAATCCAAATTGCTCCTTGAAAAGCACTTCAGAGAAGGAATTCAAGGAATCTCTAGGCTTCCTTTAAAATCTTAAGAATCTTTAATTCTGTATTAAAAGAGGAGATAAAACAGAGTACAATGGCAGGAAGAATATGATCACTCTGCAATAGCTTTAAGGCAGAATTGGACTCTAAGAGAAAGTTACAAAGATATTACAGAGAGAAGGAACAAAAAAACCCACAGCATCAAAACAATCAAAAAAGAAATCAAAGAATCAAGGAAAATATGTATTATACAATAGGTTTCTCCTTAAACCTTTGAGTATGTATATTTCTTCATCTGGAATCATGTATCAATAGCATACCTGCATCAGTGATGTGTATTGAATATCTCCCTCCCATGTGCAAGATACCCTGATAGGAGCTGTAACCGTCTGAAACTGGTACAGTCAGTAATGTTTTCAGGATGGAGTATAATTCATAGGGACAGCAGTTGACTAGAATCAGATAACCAAGTTATTTTATACCCCTGCTAGTGATGGGTTGTGTGATCTCAGATAAGTTCCTTATGTCCTCCTCTGTGGAATTAAAAGAACAATAATCCAATCTATCCATCCTTCTAAGTTGCGCAGACCAGTTGTCAGGAGTGGACTTCTAGGAGACCGACAGGCTTCAAGGTCATTCACTGCTGCTATTGCAAAGAGAATCAGGTCCAGGTTTAACAGGGCCAGCAGGCTCCGCTCGTCAGGCCCCGCCCACTGGTGCTTCCCCTCACCTCTCACCGCACCCTTTTGCTTTTCCCTAGCTCCTGGTGGTCCCTGAGCAGTCTGTGCCTTTGCTCTTGGTATTCCCTTTGTCCAAAATGCTTATCCTCTCCTTCTTCATTGGGTAAGTGGTTGCTGTACCCAGGACTCGTTGCCTGGCCAGCTTTCCTCTGAGCCTCCAGGTCTGGGCTGTTGGCCCTCGTCACCTGCGGGTCCAGCCACACCTCCTGCCCTATAGTACTGTTTCTCAGACTCTGATCACCTTAAAGTTTGCGACTGTGCCTTATGCCTCTTGGCTTTCCTGGTCCTGGCACACAATAGGTCCTGAACAAATTCGGTCAAACCTGAGGATGAGTGGAGAAGTCAGCTAGCAGGCAAAAGAGATCAAGAGAATTCCTGGAAAAAGAGACAAGATGTGAGAGTGCGGGAGTTCCCAGGGAACCGGGAGCAGTTTGGGGTGGACGAAAGATAGAGTGGGCAGTGAGGAGGTTCAGAATGACGCCAGTCATCCAAAGTAATCAGTTCGCATTCTGCTATGACAGGACGAAGCAGCCTGCTCTTTCTCCTCCGTCTTTCCCTCACAGATCCCTGGAGAGAATCAAGTATTCTCTCTGGCCCTCTTCTGCCTGAGTCCGCACTGTTTGCCAGGCTCCCAAACATCTCCCGGGGCTGTGCCAGCAGAGGGTCTGACTGCTTTTGAGAGCAGAGCGCCCCTCTTCTCCCACCTCCATGGCAACCAGCAGCGCTGCGGTGGTTTCCATTCCAGGCAAAGGCAGGAAGGTGGGGAGATCGCTCTCTGCTTCTCCCAGACCCTGACAAAGCAATTACTGCATTTCACATTAACTACAAAACGCAGCTGGCAACGGTGCTTTTAGAAAAAAAAAAAAAAATGCTAAGCCCTGGTTCCATAGATACACCTTTGCTTTTCACATTTTGTCCTTCCGGTGTATTCACTTGGGAGCAGCTGAAAATGTCCCCGTGCTTATTTTATTAGCATCGCCCATGATGCTGCTTTTCAAATAGCCGACTGGCTTAATAGAAGTGTGTAACCTTGGAAGAAATGCGTCCACATCGAGGTTTGCGTGCCAGCCTCTAATTTCTCCTCCATTCCCCTATAAGTTGAACTGCAGGCTTTAATTGGTCAAATCATTAAAGGATGTAATTAGAGCCTTGTGAAAGTAGGCTGGGGTGGAGGAGGGAAGAGGCAGACAATGGTATCCATAATCAAGGGCATCACTGAAAATGCAGTGACAGGAACTGTTCTTCCTTTGGCTTCCTGCCTTCCTGCATGCCTGCCTATGATAAGAGCTGCTGGAGCCTTCTTCAACCACTAATAAATCATTTTCAGAGCCCTATAACCTCACTGGTATAAAAATCATAGTTTCGCAGCTTCTCCGTTCTTATTAATGCAGGTCTTTCTGGTCCACAGTAGACCTTGAAGACGCTTCCAATTGAATAGTAGTACTTTGAGCCCGAGCTTCCTTCAAGGGGTCTGTGAATAGTGACCAAGGCAGCTCTCTCTGGCAAATTCTGCAGCTTGCATCCGCTAGGTTCCGGGGCGGACAGTGACCCACGTGTAGCTCCTGATGAGTTGCTGATTAAACCTCAAGAAACACAACACAGACAGGTTGAGAGAAACGACCTCAGAATCGGGGTGCTAAGAAAAAGTGATTTCGAGGCCTCACCACAGAGAACAGTCCCAGAGGCCCAAACTCTTCAGGACTTGATCCCAAAGGAATGGCTACTAGTTCTGCTTGAGGCACGGGGAGCTCCAAGGAGGCTCTCTACCCCGTCCTGCCTATAACATGATTTAATGTGATTTACAAACGAGTGGCATGCACAGGATGCCAGAGAATATGTGTATTCTTGCAGAAATCAGACCACACACTTGAAAGTTTGGGGCCAGATTCTGAAATGCAGAATCAAGAAACGCAGCCAGGATTTGTCCCAGCATCCTTCTTTCTAAAAGCTGCTTAATTAGGAGGTGACTAACTTCAGAATGACTGTTATCACTGACAGGCAGGCAGAAAGATAGCAAGAACTGACCACACTTCCAAGATTCTCCCTCAATTACACTCCCTTTGATCTCCTGCAAAAGAAAAAAGGAGGGAAAGGAACCTTCTCAGGGCAACTGGCTCTAATTGTAGCCTTTATGGTTGTTTTGTTCACTCTTCAATAAAATCTCCTTATGTGAGCTCAGAAGTTCACACACCAATTAAATGTGCATTTGTAGTGTGTCTAAGATTGCGGCTCTCTTTTAACTGTAAAAGTACTTTGGTAAGAAAATAAAATTGTGGGAAGACCCAGTCACAGCATCTTTTCGTCTGGCATTCAGGTGGGATCTGGAAATGCGTACCTAGGGCTCTTCCAAGGGCTTTGGCAGAAAGTCCCCAGAGGCACCAGGAAGAAGGAACCTGTGTAGTTGGTGACACTGGATTTGCCGTAACACTTGAGAAACCCCTTTGAGACAGTGTTGACTTTGAAAACATATTGAAACATAAGTTTCATGTTTGCCTTGCTCTCGTATTGGACTCCAGCTCCCTTTTAGATGACATATACTCCCAGTTAGCTTCAGACGGAGACACAGGAGCCAGACAGCTGGCAGGGAGCCTAGACATCAAGGTTTAGTCCAATCCACACATTTTACAGATGAGAAAACAGGGACTGAAAGAAGTTAAGTAACTGAGAAGTATCCTCTTCAGTACTGTTTCTCCTACATGCTCATATCAAATCTAGTAACATCATATGACTTTGATGACTAAGAAAGAGGAAAATAAAACCATATCTCTATTTTATCACATACTTGAAGCAACCGTCACTGTAAATATAGCATGGCTATTCATATTAAAATAAATAAAATGTATAAAGGGAAGAATAGGAAATATAATATCTGAAAAGGAACGAAATCAGTATCTCTCCTGGTATCTATCAAGTCCCAACAGCCCTGGATTTGGTAGCCGGGATACCTTTGGTTCCAAGCCAAGATCACAGTAAAATTAGGGTCTGATCTAAGAGGAAATAAAACATTTAGACAAACAAAATGGGCACAAGCAGTATCCTCTCTGAGAATTCCTGAGATAAGTAAACTAAGATATATCTACTTTTTATTTTCAACCTGTGAAAAGAAAACAAAATAGAGGTAGCTGGAGCAAAGGAACATTTAAGACATGAATTTTAAAGTACATAAACTGGAAAGAATAATTTTCAATATATTCCTCAGGAGCTACCTTTTGCAAAGCATCTTGGGTTTTCTTATACAACTTCATTAGTTTCTTCATCTCTGTTATGGGAAACCTGGCAAGAAGAATAAATAAAGAGTTCAGTATCTTTACTCATTCAATAAATGTTCTTAAATTTAGTTTATCAGTGTCAAATTCTCATGTGGAAATCAACCTAACAGAAAACAGATTGTGATCAACAACTCACTACATGGGAGAAAGATGTTACAGAACGTAGACTATAAAAGACCTAGAATTTATCCTGTGTTCCGTTTCTGACCATCACATGTGGAATATGTAATGGTAAATACATCACTTAATTTTTTGCTTGAAGCTCAGTGTCTATTTCTGTTAAAATGGAAACAGCTCCTCTCTGTCTCGTGTGCTTTAGTCCACAAAGGGAAAATTGAAGAAAGCTAGGAGCAGAGGAGTGAGGGTAAAGGGATATAATGTAAAAGGAGTATTTACACCCACCTACAAAGAGGACTCCGAAGGTCATAAGTCTTAGGAGCTATTTGACTCTAGATTAAAGACACCAAGTGAGCCATTCAGAGTCTAGCTAAGCCCATAGGAGAAATTCATTTTCAGTAAACTGTAAGGGTATAACAATTATTGATTAGTGAAAAGAAGCCGTATAACTTAAAGGTCAAATGATGGGGCCCTGGAATCAAGCAAACAGGGTTTTATCCTACCTTTGCCATTAATGGACTTCAGGTCTCTTAACTTGTTATATACTGATCTGTAAAGTGGGAATAAGATTAATACCTGAGGATTACATGAGATCATATGCCTAAAGAATTTATAACAGTGTTTGCGGTATAATAAGTATTCAGTATATGTTAGCTATGAAAAATATTATCTGTTTTTTTCCAAAACTTTAAGATACTTACCAGAAAACAGCAATGAAAAATACTGGACAATGTTTATGTTCAATTTAGCAAATAGTTCCTATTTTATATACAGCATATTGCAAGAGACTGCTGCCGGGTAAGCTTTTCTAGCTCTGTGGACGCTAAGACCAAACAAGGCAGCCCCTGCATAGATGTGGCCGCATACAGTAACAAATGGAACATAACGAGGAAAGACACCGCCCCCTTGGTGCTAACCTCACCAAACCCGTAAGGAGGCAGTCAACAGCAGAGGCTCAGAAACACTATAAGGTGCTTTGCCTTCTTAAGTGAGCTCCAACCAAAAGTATATTTGAATTGATTTCTAACTAAAAGGCTGTAGAAAAATGTGCTAAAACACATATTAGCAGGGAGAACACTACTCCCAACAATGTTGCGCACAGATTGACTCCCTGGACCTTTCTCCCTTTCTGTAATCTTATGGTCACTCTGCAGATCATTACTAAGGACAGGCTGGTGCTAAGCATGTGCCAGGTGTTGAGGTTTCAAGATGAACGAGTCTTGAGGCGTCAAAGTCCATCAAGAAACGCAGGTATAAATAAATACTCAGAACCATAGTATCTGGGAAATGTCATCACGGTATGACATCCATGCTTGTGGAATCGAAGAGTGCTTGAGAAGACAACTTTTGAATTGGGTCTTAAAGCGTGAGGACTGCTTTGCGGTGCAGAAGAGGGAATGGCTCTGTTAAAAGAAACTCAGGTGGCAGGGAGAAGAGGCTAAATATATGTCATTTCTAAATGTATCTGATACTGGGACCACAGGAATCAAATGCCACCAATATTCACAGAACTTTCTGCTGTTCCTTTTTCCCTCACTCCCATACCTCAAGCCACAACTTAGAGCCGTGGAGGACCCCAGAATTCACCCACAACTGTAGAGATTTATAATAGTAGTAGCCTCTGCTGCTTTTCACTGTGGGTGCAGGAAAGAAAGAAAAACATATCAACTGGGAAATTATCTGTACTCTGAGTAATGAATTCTCATTTCACACTTGAATCTGATCCCAATGGCAAGTATCAACTGGCCACCCAGCAGGGCTTCCATTGGTAGGAAAAGACTCAGGATGTCTTTGGACATTGTGACTGCTGGCTTCCGCACAGATTTCAGAAGACAGGGAAGAGTAGCATCAGGCACAGACTTCTTAGGCTGGATGATGCTGTGTTCTGAGCTTATTCTCTTCATTTGGAATTTAGACATCACCAATTCCCAGAATTAGAAAGCTGAATTTTCTTCTTAAGCATATACAAAGAGGCTTAGTTCCATAAATACTGGCTTATTTCAGTCCACTAGGAATAACACATGCAAGTATATGTGTGTATGTGTAAATGTAGGTATATATATACATGTACACTAAAATGTATAAAGTAAGAATAAAAAATATAAAGTCTGAAAGAGAACAAAAACACTATCTCCTCTGGTATCCATAACGTATGTCATATGCATATATATTAGTGTGCATGATGCACAGTATTCTAGAAAATGCTTCCTTATTTCTTGGGGAAGAAGGTGTGTGTGTGTGTCCTTATATATATGTATAGGATGGAATACATATATATATATAATTAGCTTGTATATCATAATATCTATTCCAGGTCCAGAATGATTATATGTTTATAATTAAATTATGATGAATTGAAATTTAATTTATGTGAATATAATTAAAATGAATGTTGTGAATCATACAATATCTTCAGAAGTATTTGATTCATTCCATTCAAGACACTTGGGAAAGATGCACAAATTACTCTTCCTTAGATATTACAAAAACCAGAACAGAGAAACTTGACCAGATAGGCACTGAGTTTCTGAGTAACTACCAAGGAAGAAATCCACATGGTGCATGTCCCATGTCATCCCCGGCCCGTAGCCATCCACATCTTGGCGCATTTGTGTAACCTGGAGTACTATCACTGGAGCCAGTCGCCGGAAGCAGAGGGACTTGTAGCCGCACTTTCCAAACTTGGCGACACCCCAGATGAGACCTACCTCAACCCCATCCGGACCTTCCACACAGTGAGTTCTCCTTGCATGCCACCTGGCTGCTCATCCCCCAAATTCTTCCTTTTCTGATCCCTTTATCAGGAATACTGTATTTCAAAAGCTTTTAATGAAACAAAAAGCTAGAGAGGTTTTTATGCCAAATGCTAACATCAATTTCACCTTTTAAAAGAAGTTATTTTCTTCTGCCATCAATGTTGCTGAGAAGTTATGAACAAGAAGAAAAACCGATGCCACTTAATTAGTTTATAGCAAAAAATAGTAAACACACCTAAACAAGAAATGCAGTAACCTGTTAAAACCCTAACATTTAAATTTTTTTAAGTAGCTCATGATTAGATTTTTTTTTGCCTATGTTAGAATCATAAAGAATGTGAAGTGCCATCTAAATTCAGGGAGGAGGAATTGGATGTCTTCATTTTCAGTTTGCAAATTGTTTTCTGGATCCCTTCTCCTGTGTCATTTTTGGCACACAGGTGACTAGCTAGTTTGGCAAATCCGATGCTGGGCAAAGCAGCTAATTCCAGAATAAGACCCGCATGGCCAATGACATCATTAATGCTGATTAGCTGTGTACCCATGTGGGAAACAAAAAAAGAATACCCAAAGTGTAGCCGTAGAAAGCCACCTGTAAAGATTAAGACATTTCTCTCCTTTAATCCACCCTCTACCTCTCTTTTCCTGATTGATTTAAACTTTTGCCATGTACTACCTACTATATTGGAACATGTATCCAACATGTTGACAAGGCTCAAAAATCTGTACTGCCCAAGAAGAGCCCTAAGACGATACTCAGAATGGAAATTTCTCCACTACCATCTGGGCCATCCCTTTAAGTGACCCTTTCGCCCACGCAGTCTGATTTGAAGAGGCAAAATTCAGTCTCTTTTTGGGGAAATGCTTCCATGTCATGTCCTCTAATTATCCTAAGATGATTTTGAAAAGCAGGCCACTGATCAAGTAGAGCTACATTTTCTTAGATGACAACAATTAGCAGCTACAGATGCCCTAAGCTTGTGGGAATGGAATGCCTTTGGTGCACTCATCTGAGCTGCAGGATTTGTCTGGGCATCTACTGGGGTTAACTCTTTCC
>NW_006777895.1:677766-684276 GCF_000442215.2 Lipotes vexillifer | reverse complement strand
CTCTTTCCCCCACTAAGGCTCTGGAAAATTCAATGCAATACACACCCGAGAATAAATCTCAACAGTTTGAAGAGACTATGTAATAAATAGCACTTATTATAAATATTTGTAAAGCAACTTAACAAGATGATTAAGCTACTCCCTATATGGTTATTTTGTAATTTTAGAAGCAATATACTATTTAAGTACTAATTAAGTTCAGGAAACCCTCTAATTTGGGATATTTAGAGAAAGATGGGTATCAATAGCACAGTGTGTACATTACAGAGTATTTCTAAAGAGACACAGTGGAATTATTTAAGACAAATCATTGCAACTGAAACCAGTCTATAAATATGTCGTGACAAGAGGGAAGTGGGGATTTGCTTTAATAAGCAAAGAAGAATGATTTGTAATTAGCACATCATATGATATAAATGGATTTCTAAAATGCCTGAGTACACTTGAAAAAAGTCTTTCAAATGTTTTACACATACCCCTTTCAATTTTATTTCCACTGTTTGCTCTATGAAGAAAAAATAAACAACAGAGAAATCCCTGTTCAAATTACCTTAAGATCTCAAAGCAGCCCAAATTAATGAGATTTTAGTGACAAAAGATATAGTGTGAGTTCACTGAGCTCATTGTTGTCTCAAAGATAGTAACACAATGTGTGAATACTAATGACTTGGCCAGAATATGGGAAACTCACAATAAAAACAAAATGCTTTGTGATTCACATTCTAAAAAGCTATTTAACCATCCTCTACATTGACAGGGCAGAATTCTGGCCTTTTGGCAGGGTCTATCTGATAAGGATAGCTGTATCTTTATTGATCACCTGGGACTTACAAAGCCTTATTCCAAGCCTCCTGAGGTAACATGAAAGAAATGCAAGTCATGGTCCTTCCAATTAAAAAGCGAGAGCAAGGAATAACTGCCAGGGGAACAGAGTGTGTAGCTGCTTTATTAGGAATGCCCCTGAGGGACCTCTCCAAAAAAGTGTTTATTAATGTTAAGATGCAATTAAGCGTGGACATTTTTATTTTAAAAATTAAAACTTGAAACTCGGCTTTATTTTGCAGTATTGTATCTTAAAATGCATTTTCATATATTGTCCTAATTTCAATTCAACATAATAACTTTGACATGACAACTGATTTATACAGATGGAAAAATAAATGTAGTTAACAAAATGGCATTGGGCAAAATTTGAGCAGAGTGAATTTCCACCCTCAGGCGGAGTAGAGGAAAGGGCAAGGAAGTTCCCTCTTAAAGTGTATGGGGATGATTTTCAAGGCTAACATGCTTCTGATTAGAACATTGTGAATTGCTACCTGCTTGGACTCTCAAATATTGATCCTAAAATGGAAAAACAGGACTGAGACATTAATGTCATGGTGCTTGTTTCTTTTAGAACACAATCGCTGAGTTGCTAAGGACAGTCGCGGGTATTACTGGCCTGTTGATCTCTCTGGCTTTGATCTTGATCATGACCTCTTCCACCGAGTTCATCCGGCAGGCGTCCTATGAGTTGTTCTGGTGCACACACCATGTTTTTATCATCTTCTTTATCGGTCTGGCTATCCACGGGGCAGGGTGAGTCCTTACTGCGCTCAACGTGGAAGATTTTATCTCTGTGAACCTCAAAATAGTCTTAGAAAGTCTTTTAGATGGAAAAACATGACATGCAAGACTAATGGGCACATAGAATGTATGAAAAAGCACATTCTCTGTGCCAAACACCTTTTTAATAATACTGAAAACAAGCAACGTAGATGGTGAGGGATTATACTCTTCCTAGCTAACTCTGTTGGAGAGTCTTGACATGTATATAAGAATTTTAATGAATGCTGAGTAACAATAGATCTCTGTTTCATTCAGAACTTATTTTCACGATCCAATTTATATGGGATTCGTTGGGATATATGTTTTTGACACCCAGAGTTTACTTCTGCTTGACCAAAATCATCCCAGTGTCGGGGAGGGGACAGTGTGTGAGATGGCCAATCTGACCTAGGCTCTGCCATTAGTCTTCAGAGTGACCATGTGCAAGGCTTTCAATTCCCTGAACCTCAGTTTCCCCGTCTGACCTCTAGGAATCCTTTTTCCTCAAACATCCAATAAAATGCTGTGCTGGCATTCAACACCCACCTGATACTCTTAATTCCTTCATCAGGAAGCTAGAGCAGCAGCATCTGAAGTATAGCACCTTCAAAGATAATGTTTTCAATTCTTTAAGTATTACCAAAATGGCTCTAGACCAATTAACCAACTGATATCTGTAAACTAGTTTGTCCCATATTAATTATTTCATAAATTGATGCCCTTTTTTCCCATGTTAAATTTTCAAAGTACATTTATGTATATGCATCATCAATTTGACCTTGAAAACCATCCTGCCCAATAGAGACGGTGCTGTTGTTCCCCATTTCATAAGGAGGAAACAGATGTTCAAAGGGTTAAGTGATTTGCTCAAGATCCCAGGACAAATAAATGGCAGAGTCAGACCCAAGACCCTGGTCTTCAGGCAACCAAACCTTTACTCGTAACAAGCCCTGAAGATTGGGTCTCTACTTTCGTGAATAAACCATTCCTCGACACTTGGAAGACTGTGCCTGGTGATATTGCAAAGCCCTGTATGGCTTGCCAGAAGTTCTTCATCTGCTACCCACACTCAAATGATACCATGTCCTGCACCTTGTTCTCCCACCATGGCAGCTGCTGAGTGCAGGATGGCCAAGTCTCAGAGGTGGGCTCTGTTTCTGCCCAGACCTGGAAGGGCAAACACACGGCCCAAGAGGCTGGATGGCCAAACAAGTCACACACCATGCAGTGACTGTGGATCCCATGCGGAGTCCTCTGGGAGCTCTTCTCAATCTGCACCTCCCAGCAAGTCAACTGCGTCCTCCAGTCTCCCTCCCACACTAGAAGCACCCCTCATCTCAGCCCTCCACTTCTTGAAGGGAGTCTGAGCAGCTGCCACTGCCTCTGCCCAGTTAAGAGCTCCCCCATCATCTGTCAGCTTGTCTGACACAGACATTGTAAGAGGAAGAATTTCCCCAGGGGTGTATTTTACCCTAAAAAACTGGCCATCCCTCTGCTAATCTTTAGAAACCTAGTCAGTCAATGTTCATATTGATGCTGCTGCCTGGCTAAGGGCTTTCTAGCCTCTTTTAACTTTAAAATACCTGCAATTGACTCTTCTGAATGTGCCATCCCTCACCCTGACTTTTTGTATTTGGAGGGTGGGGTGGATGGTATGTAGTCCCCAAGCCTTCCACCCCAAAGACTGTCAGGCCTTCCTTTCTCTGTGGGCTCTTCTGCCGGTTCCAGGGTGTTAACCCCTGTAGTTCATTTAAGAGGCTCCTCATAATTCACATGTGTCTAGAAGAACTCTTCACAAAAATGACGCGTGCATCACCCTGATCCTTCCTCCCCGGCATTCACACCCTGGTCCATTGTAGAAGCACAAGAGGATTTCAATGGGCAGTGTTTCGTTGGAGATATTTTTTAATAACCAAATAACATTTCATAAGATGCAATTTTTTTAGTCATTTTAACTTAGTTGGAAGGCTTATTTTGGGATAAGGGCCTCATTTAATCTTCTCAGCGTGAAGTATTCTACAGCTACTGTTTACAGCAAAAAGTAATTTGCAAACTCTATACAAAAATGCCAAGTAGGATTATTGGAATGTGTTAAAGCCCACTAATCTTCTTATTTTGGGATGGCATAGATGAAGACATAAAAAGTTGAAAAATTTTTAAAAAGATACCTACTGCATTTGAGAAGTGTTCTGAGGTTCCTTTAGGTAAAATAAGAAATGTTGTCTAAGGCCTGAGAACGAAGGTGTTAAAATTGACAGATTGTTTTCCTCTGGCTCCTATTTTTTATTCACCCTTCCTCTGTCTGGGCCTCATTTGCTCATGGGAGATTCACAGATAGTTTTGCTCATCTAACACAGTGGGATGTTATCAAGTTTGGATGACTTCCATAAAACAGACTGGGACAAAGGCCAGGATGGCAATTCTCCAGGCTGTTTCCAAGGGCATTGCCGTGCCCTCCTCCCAGGCCCTACGATGCAAAAGGAGACATGTTACCCCACAGGCTACCCAGGACCTGAGCCGTGTCATGCTAAATTTTCTCTGTGAGGGTCATGTTCCTCCAAAGTTAATCCATGTATTTTACTCATAAACTGCTAGGAATTGGGCAACACCTGGATTACATGACCTCAGCATCACATGCTTCACAGCCTGTGCACAAGTGGGTAAAGGGAGGAATTTGTACCTAAGCAAATTGTCCAGGGTCAATGGGTACTGCATCTGTAGCAAATATAAAATAGCAGGATCAGAACTTCCCTGGCAGTCCAGTGGTTAAGACTCTGTGCTTCCACTATAGGGGGCATGGGTTCGATCCCTGGTCAAGGAACTGAGATCCCACATGCTGCATGGCACGGTCAAAAAATGAAAAAAAAAAAATATATATATATATAGCAGTACCACAGGACTCTTGATCCAGTGCTCCATTCACGAAGGCCAGCTTCCTTTTTCACTCTCCAATTCAACAATATCATCTTGAAGGCACATTTCACACTGACCTATTTTTACCCTGTCAAATACTAAGCCTGCTATCAGTCACTGGTGGGAAAAATACCATTATTCAGGGCACTTCTTTTGACTTCTTCACTTGATAACTTCTAGGTGCTCAGAAACAAACCAGGAAGGGTAGAAGTTCAATAAATTTGCAAAAGACCCAAATAGTACAAAGTTAGCCAATTAGCCCAAATCAGCAATCAGGACAAGATGTAACCTAATTAAATTCAACAGTCTACAAAAGGATGTGTTCCAACAATTTTCCTTCATTATGAATTCTCTAATACAGACACTTTCAGTTTAACACAGGATACCACCGAGGGGCACTTCTTTTCGGGTATCTTCAAAGTTACTCGAAGCTTCTTAAATTCCTATTTTTAAAGATGCTCAGGGAAATACACCCCAGCCCAGATTTCAAGACAGTGGAAATGTTATTGCAGAGTCTGTCGTAGACTATGTATCTGTGGCATCCCAATACTGCACAAAATCAGTTTCAAATTTGGCGGGTTTGTTTTGTTTTGTTTTTAATGGCAAGTCGGATTGTTCGAGGGCAAACCGCTGAGAGTCTTCTGCTACACAACGTCACCTTCTGTAGAGAACACCTCGCTGAGTGGCAGACAGCTGCCCGGTGCCCCGTGCCTCAATTTTCTGGCAAGGAACCTTCGGTAAGAATGAGCCCAGGAGCTTTTAAAAATAGCTGTCGCCACAGTTAAAATAGCTAGAGCTTTTATATGCTTGAAAAAAGAACAGCGCATGTCACCATGAGACAAAGCCAACTCTTTATTAAGTGTGCTAATGGGGAACTCGAGTTATGGATCATTTTACGAGAGGTTGCCTGCCAAAAGCACTTTGTTCATTTTGAAATGTGTTCTTCCACTTACATTTAAATATGGATGGCTGAGAGGGTGGGAATTCAGAGCCCCCGCAAGCACAGTCCTGTCTCCAGAGGAGTCAGAAAGCTGTTTGGCTCACCTCCCTCTGCACTCAGCTCCCTACCCCCTGAACAACTGCCCTCTCCATTCTGAGAATTAATAGCATCCCTTCCCAAATGAACATTAGGCAACGACCAAATGAGAATCATGCCCTCTTTATAAGCTTGCCTTCTTTCTTTCCACAACTTTCGAGATGGAAAAAATTGAGTTTACGCGCATTTACTTCCTGTTCTAATTAAGCTTTTACTACTGAAATAATGAGAATATTGGCCCCAAATAGACTTAACTAGAGTAGATGATAATGTCCACAAGATCTCAAAAGTAAGATTTCCAGGGTATGCTGTAAGCATGACACTTGGTGGCATAGATAAATAGAAATAGTAATTCTCTTTGGTATCCTCACAGGTCTTAGAACAATGCAAACCTTGGGGCAGCTGGGTAATGCATGAAGGAAAGTAAATGAAGCCAGCAGATTAAAACAAGGAGGAAACAAGTACCAAAAAATAGGTATCATTAAACAATGGGAAGATAGTTTTCAGTATATAAATGGTGAGGATTCGGGAAATTATGTCATCAGCATATGAAGAATATAATGATTGGCTTTTTCGAAAATCCCTAACTCTATTAAATTAAGCGCTGGATTTTAAGAGTGGAAACAGCTAGGAAGAATGTTTAAAACCGAGAGAAGTAGAATGGATGTGTCCATTAGACTGTGGTTCTTTTAATGGCCGGTATAGATTGTCTCTGTCTTAAACCCAACCATCAGGAGCCACTACCCAGCCTGCATATTAATGAGGAACATGAATGCCTCACTAAAATGTTCAGCTATAGTGTCTCCATAAAAAAATCAATACTCTCCCACACCTCATGAATACAGACTAGAGCCTGCTCCCAGCAGCGTATGCTGACATTAACTATCATGAAAAGGGGGGAACGTACCCACCTCTCTGTTCACTCTCCCCTGCTATACTTCCTTGCACACCCAAACTCACATTGTCACTCTTTC
>NW_006777895.1:653760-677373 GCF_000442215.2 Lipotes vexillifer | reverse complement strand
TCTTTCCCATTATTTTTAATGGATCCTGATTCAAAGCGTGTGTGGGCTCTGCAGTTACTGCTTGGCTGAGCTGTACGATAGAGAGACTGAATCCAAAAGGCATCCCAAGGACAAGTGCCCTCGCTTCACTGCACCACACCTACCCTGTCTTTGCAGGAATCCATCTCTTCCTCTTTGCCTCTCTTAACTCGGTGCATTTTCGTGGTGCTTTTCTCAATAGAATATTTATCAGTTCACCTTTAGGGGTGTACTGCTCCCATGGTAGAGCTAAGGATGCTTTGTACATCACCTCATATAAACTGAACTGATGAAAGGAAACAGTTATACTTTGCAATCCCCTTTTCCCCCACTTGTCTCACCCCCCCACTTTCTACCCAAACTCACAGACACATGCAAGACTCCAGACTCTAGAATTCCTCATGCAAAAAAGGTGCCTTGGTCTTCCTTAGCCAAAGAAGCACCTTATTTCATTTAACTGCAATGTTAACAAATAATAATAGTAATAAGATTGGCACATTTTAAATTACTAGGGAATGATGTCAATGGTATAGGAAAAAGCTTTAACTGAGGTAGAGTCAATTCAGCAAACTTTTGCCGAGTGGTTATTATATTCTTGGCATCGCAGTAGACGCAGGATTCAGGGATGTGGTTTCCGCTCCTGGAAATTTAATTGTCTAGAAAAAGAGGCCATTCATAAACACATACATAAAATAAAATCAAAGCCAGCATGTTCTTATTTCTGGTAGGAATGAAAAACCAGGAGTGAAAGTGGAGGAAACAAGTTTCATTACTGCAGCTTTTAAATCAACATGGTTTTATTTCTATCATAAAATACTCACTGTACCATGACTTTTTGAGTATTTTTAGAGAAGAAAAAATAAAGCTAAAAATCCACAGGTCTTTTAACATTAAAGAAACTTAGATACTAAATAGGCCTGACCCTTTATTTAATAGATGGAGAAATCAAGGTCCAAGGAGTTTTTATTTCTTACCTATGGTCGCAAAGGGCATTCCTAGCAAAATCACATCAAGGAGCCAGAGCTCCTAACTCTGTGGCCATGAACTTTCACCTCTCTACTCTTCGACATTCATTCTGAATCTCTGGCCTCCTTCCACTCCTCATTTTGTCAGCTCTCTGCTGCTATCTACAGCTCTGTGCCCCCGACATTGTGTTTATCTCTGTGAGTAGAACTAAAACATTTAAGAGCTTGGAGGGAACACAATAATTTCCTTCAATTCTCCCATTTTATAAAACAGAAAATTTGAACATAAAAAAACCCAAGATTTTCCTAAAGGCATAGGGTGAGGGATGGTTACCCCAAGACCAGAAGCCAGGTCTTCTGGGACCCAGTCCAAGTTCTACCTTGCCCCTCCCGCTCTGGGCCGTGTCTCCTTCTTGTTTTTACTTGCTCTTTCCTATCCTGGTCATCACTGCTGGGATATTTATCTTTGAATATTCATCTCTGGCCATCCTCTCTCTCCATCCCTACCTTCCAGGGGCCCCAGAAGTATCACAGTGTAACTAAACTGGGCTTTCTCCTCCTGGAGCAATTTATATACTAGATAGAGATAGAGCCAAGGATTAACAGCTTACATTCTCCTCCCTGACTAACCGTACAAAGAAAAATAATCCGTTCCATTTTATCAACATGGAAAAAGCAGAGACCATGACTGACTTGACACCAACAAAATGAAGTGTATGATGTTGCAAACTTTCTAAAATGGGTGTGGAAGATTACTTGTAAAATTACATACAAACTATGGGAGTGTTTTTGCAAATCTCTCTCTAAGCTCATATAGAAAGAATTGCATCCTTGTTATCATTTCTGTAAATATCCAAGCCAACTCTCAAAATATTTTTTGGTTCATTCGAGCATAAGAGACCTAAGGATTCACTGCTTTGGTCCAACTGCATCCTTCATGTCTACCCCTTCCTGCCTCATCCCTTACTCTGATCATCATCCTTACCTCACCCACAGCATAGGTGGACAGAAGGTTTTATTCTCTCTGCTATTCTGCACACATTGCTGAACCCCACTGAGGCAGAAGAGAATAAGTGGGTCAAATTGCTTTGTGTTGCCTACATAAATCGAGCCTTTGTCAGGCAAACAAGAGGCTCCCAGGGAAAAAGCACAGAAGGTTGATGTAGGTGAGCAAAAGTGCCGTGCAAACAGACCTAGAAATAAACAAAAGAGATTTAGAAGAAACAGGAAAGATAACAAGCAAAAATGATGCTGAAGGGCTTGTGACCTGTCAACAGGAAAGATGGAGAAGGATAATAGATAGGGCAGCAATGAACAAGGAAGGCGATGAGTCAGTCGGTGAGGTTTTAGTGAACATCTGAGTTCAAGAGAAGGGGACACCCTTTCTGTTCCTGAGATAGGATTCTAAGAGTAAGGTCGGTGGATTTAGAATTCCAAGGAGGGAATTAGGGGAAGTTAGGAGAAGGCTTGGGTTCTAGTCCTGGCTCTCTTGGGACCGCCTTCTGTGTCCCTAGGCAACTCATACTCATTCCCAGAACGTTATGTTATTTCTTCTTTAAAAGAAGAACTAGACTAGATTTCCAAGAACCTTTATCATCCTAAAAGTCAATGAATTAATGAGTCTCTAATAGTTTGTAAAATACGTACCCTTTCTAATGTCAGCATTGGACAGAAAGAAGCATGATTACATGGGAAGAGCACAGGCTGGGTGGTCAAGACCAGTTCATGTCTTCACTGTGCACCTTGTTTATCACCTTTGTGACCCTGGACAATTTGTTTCATCTTGCTGAACCTTAGTTTCCTTTTCTGCAAAATAAAGAGAATATCATATGCCTCAGAAGGTTGTTAGATACCAAACCTAGATATCAAATCTCCAAAATTTTTAAGTTCCCATTCCTTGCCTTTTAGGGGAAGCACACACCTAATGCTGTAACCCAACCCATGGTACAAGAGTAGCCTGCTGGTAAACTGATCCTCAGTAAGGGAGATTATACTCATAAAAGGTTAACACAGAATGGAGAAGTTCCCTGTCAGAATTCTCCAGACAAGTGTTGAGGCTTTTGCTCTGATTCTGTAAACCTAGATTTAAAGTGGTGAAAACTGGGGGCTTCTCTGGCATTCCAGTGGTTAAGACTTCGCTTTCCAATGCAGGGGGTGTGGGTTAGATCCTTGGTCGGGGAGCTGTGATCCCACGTGCCTCGTGGCCAAAAAACCAAAACATAAAACAGAAGCAATATTGTAACAAATTCAATAAAGAAAGACTTTAAAAAAAATAAAGTGCTGAGAAACTAAGTTTGTTTTATTCCATATAACATTGGCTGCATGCACATGTGCGAGTGAGAGTGGGAGGGCGGGTGTGTGAGTTGCTCTAGGCAGATCCCCCAAGTTGTGATGCATTTTTGGCCCCCAGAATTACTATTTGAAACATTTTTTATTGAATTTTCATGTCCTATTAACTCAGTAATGTAGTTTGTAAGCCTTTGACTTTGGCTGAGTTTGGGAGCATTTATGACCCTATCATATATAACATAAACATCAATCTGCTTTCTATTTCTTTGCAAATGCAATTATTTCTAATTACATAAAAGCATCATTGGTCAGGTAAGCCTAAAAACCAATACAGAAGAGTTTAGTCTCTTAAATAAGCTTGTAGACTTCAAGGAATAATTGAATGTTATAGCATTTAATACAAGGAGATATCTTTGTTGTTGATAACTGGCCCAAACTTAAAGGAAAATGTCTAAACTCCGTCGTGTTACATATTGATTGGTTCAAATTGAAAATATTTGGATTCTATTTTCATTTCCTTTTCCTCTCTCTCTGCAGGCTTGGAAATGGGTTTTAGGCCCTGTGGTCTTGTATGCGTGTGAAAGAATAATTAGGTTCTGGCGATTTCAACAACAAGTTGTCATTACCAAGGTATGCATGTAGGTTTATGTCTGAATAGAAACCTGAGTGTAGATGAAAATTTTTTATTAGCCCAAGTTTTTAATTTGCCATTTTTATTGCAGAACCATCTGTAATTTAGAGACTCATCTTCTGTTCTAATAATTTCTTGTATCCTGTGCATCTTTTAGTGAGACTAATTTTACTGAAGACAGGGATCAGGGCTCTGACTGGTACACAGAATTCACAGATAAAGGTACAGCCCTGGAATCATCTGTATTTCTCTATATTACGGTGTCTCTAGGGAGAAAACGCAGGAGGGCTGAGTATGCTTTACATGGATCATAGTGACTTAGAGTATAATCACTTCCTCCACAGCATAAAAATACTAATGTTGCAAACACACAAATAATGTTCACATATTTTCAAATACACACACTCTTACTTGGAACCACTAAACAGAAGATGCGGGAACAGTCACCCTCAGGTTCAAAGGGAGAAACGGCACTGGCGGGGGGGGGGGGGGGGTTCAAAATGGAGAGGAAGGGCCCTGCCCTAAGGAATGAAGGCATGGTGGTAATATTTTCCAATCTTGCCCTCCCTCCTCACCGCTCTCCAGTTTTTACCTCGTGCTGGAGGAAGACCTCAGCAGATAGATCAAGAATACATGCCTAGGAGGACTTCCCTGACGGGCCAGTGGTTAAGACTCCATGCTTCCACTGCAGGGGTTCAATCCCCGGTTGGGGACCAAGATCAGGCACGCTGCACAGTGCAGCCAAAAAATTTTTAAAAAAGAATAAATGCCAAGGAGACTGAAAGCTTACCCCAAACTCTCCCCCTAGTTGTTTCAATCTCTTAAAAGAAATTCTCTGCTAACCAAACCCATGCAGCTTTGCTAATACAATATTAACAGAATACTCTGTCTCTTTAACTGTCTTCATGAAAGCAGATGCACAGAAATTTCTTCATATTTCTGTTTTAAACTGCTTCCCTGTTGCTGTTTTTAAGTTAAGCACCAAAGGATATCAAGCTGTATCAAGAACCAGACAGTAAAACTTCTGGAAATCTACTCGAGCTGTTACTAGGGAGACCATTTAACAGCAGAATCAGAACGAGTATCAGTAGGGAGAGGAGAAACTAATGATTAAAATGCTGTGAAATTCTCTTCTGAATGGAAAAATACTGTCACAGTATCTAGACACTAGATTCTGCCCCCTTATAACTCCTGCCACAAAAGAAGACATGGGGGCTTGGAAACAAGAGGGAAGTCTAAGAAGGGAAATTAGTTCACTGTCTCTGATAAGCAGCAAGTTACAGAGCTCTTTAAAAAGCAAGAGCCTTTACATCACGCTTTCTTACATCTAAAACTCAGAGCCTAGGTAGGAGATTGAACGAGACTTGAGTAAAACCAAACCAAATGAACAAAACATTTCAGAGTATGAAGGCTGTTTTTTACTCAGAATGGAGAAATACCAGGGTTAGTTCACAAAGAAGCAGGAAAAGATGCACATCATTGAAAATAGTAACAAACTGGACCTATATTTTAAAACATGAAGTTGATTCTTGTGGGTATTTTGATAACTTTAAGCATGATTAAGTGCTATGGATGATATGCTAGTTTATATTCTCTTGGGCCTGAAATTAACTGTGCTATCAAAATAGTGGCCACTTGGGACAAACAGTCACATGCTGGACACCACTTTGCCCCTGGATGCAGCTACCCAAATTTCCTACCTAGCACGCTGAAGGAGGTCAATGTCATTCTTGCTGGAGTTGCCATCACTTTCATGTCCGGGTTGGAACGATTCTCGAAAACTCATAATGAATGGTCTATGTCAATCATACCTCAGAAAAGTTGATATAAAAATTTTAAAAACTTTGATGGAATGAAGGCCATTGTCTTAGTATTTAACCTGAGTGAAGGAACCAACACCTCTCTTGCTGCGATTTAGGTGGTAAGCCATCCATCTGGAGTGCTAGAACTTCACATGAAAAAGCGTGACTTTAAAATGGCACCAGGGCAGTACATCTTGATCCAGTGCCCATCCATATCCTCGCTAGAGTGGCACCCCTTCACCCTCACCTCCGCTCCCCAGGAGGACTTCTTCAGTGTACACATCCGGGCAGCAGGAGACTGGACAGAAGCTTTATGCAAGGCCTTTGGGGCAGAGGGACAGGCGCTGAAGGAGCCCTGGAGCCTGCCAAGGTGGGAGCCCATTTCTTTTTTATGTGTAAGTTAGAATATTATAAAAAAATAAGGTCCTTGGGGCTTCCCTGGTGGCGCAGTGCTTGAGAGTCCGCCTGCCGATGCAGGAGACGCGGGTTCGTGCCCCGTTTCGGGAGGATCCCACATGCCGCGGAGCGGCTGGGCCCGTGAGCCATGGCCACTGAGCCTGCGCGTCCGGAGCCTGTGCTCCGCAAATGGGAGAGGCCACGACAGTGAGAGGCCCGCATAACGCAAGAAAAAAAAAAAAATAAAAAAAAATAAGGTCCTTTAGTGCATCAACATGCTAACAACTTCTGCAATACCTTATTCTGTATGGTAAATTTGAATCCATTTATAAAATTTGAGACTCTCTATTAAGAAAATATAACTCAGCAGATTTCCATTAGGAGCAAGTACATTTCTTTAAAAAACAAATGTTCAAGACAGGTGATGATCCAGGGAGAGGAAACATTTTGCTTTCCCGGGTCCAAAACATCACTTCGGCAAATTATAAGCAGCTTGTGGTGAGTAAGGCAGCCTGGTGAACTTTTTGCTGTCACGGTCCGAGGTTTTTCAATTATATTTGTAAAGTTTGGTCTTTGTAAAAAGGATGCTTTACAGTCCAAATTAATCTGGCAGCCTCCATACACTGGAGAAAGAGCTAAATGATTAGACTAAAGCTCAGAAAATGACAAAATAATCTGAGAATGAAGAAAGTTACTGGTGGTGTGCATTGTCAGTCCCACGTGTGTGATTGCAAAAAGTATTAATTAACCTCCACTGTGTGCCAGAAATACAAAGATGGCAAAACATTGCCTCCATTCTCTAGGACTTCTGAAATCAACACTGGTGTGCAAACAAATGATTTAATTTTGCTACAAGGAAGATGGGTAGACCTGAGAAAGTAGAAGAACACTGACATCATCTGTAGTTTCCTGGAGTTGTAACAAAGTACCATGAACCAAGGGGCTTAAAACAACAGAAGAGTATTCTCTCACAGTTCTGGAGACTGCAGGTCTGAAATCTCGGTGTCAGCAGGGCCGCGCTCCCTCTGAAAGCTGTAGGAAGGATTCTTCCTTAGCTCCTCCCAGCTCATGGTGGTTTGCCGGCCATCCTTGGCGTTCCGAGGCTGCGGCTGTGACAGTCCAGTCTCTGCGTCTGTCATTACATGTTGTCCTCCCCTCTTGTGTCTGTGTCTCTGTGTTTCTGTGGTCCCTTCTTGCAAAGACACCAGTCATACTGGATTAAGGGCCCATCTTCCTGGATGACCTCATCTTAACTTGATTACATCTGCAACAATCCTATTTCCAAATAAGGTCACATCGGAAGATAGGATTTCAACATATCAGCTGGGCTAAACAATTGAATCCAAAACAACATCCTATTCAGAAAAGCCTGGGCATGCGACAGAAGTCCCAGTGTCCTTGGCTCCTTTTAGTAAACAGTGGCTTAGAATTGATTCCCACTCTTGCTGCAGGATTACCCAATAAGCACTCAAAGCCCATGTTTCGGGACCCAGAAAAACAGGGACACACACCAAAAAATGTTGAGAAAAACTTTGGGAAGGAATTTGATATTTCAAAAGAAGCATCAAGACATCCCCTCTTCTGCCATCCTTGGAGGGTATCAGGAACTGCCAAGCAGTGACCACAGCTACAAGACTTTGGGTGGTGAACCCAGTAAGGACACACTTAGAATGGAACTTCCTAACGGCAAGAGGTTGTCCTCCTCTATACGACCCATGCCTAGAAGAGTGACTGACACGTAGTGGATAGAGTCAATATTTGATGAGGAATGAATACCTGGATCCAAGATGGATGCTTCAACTCATTTAATTTAACAAATATTTACCAGTGGTAAACTAGGCACCAGAATAAATTTAAGGCACAGAATCTACTCAGCTTATTGTCCCTCCTCTGTCTTCCCATGGGACACTGAACTGTGACTATGTAGCACTGGGCTTGCTTGTGTTGAGTGGGTGGGAAGAGCCACAGTCTTCATTTCAAACACTGGTACTAAAGAGCAGTGTGATGATAAACCAAGTACAAACATCATCTATTCAGACTAGAGCCCCAAGTCACAAGACAACATCTGACTATTCCATTAAGACCTTATCCTTTTTATCATGGAAAGGAAGCCATGTAACAGAATTCTGAGGTTCAGAGTGTAGTGTGAGTGCTTAAAATCAGGAATGAAAGTAAACACACATACACACACACACATGCATGCACACACACAGGTCCCAGCCCTCCCTTGGCATTGCCAAGGTGGATACCTTCATCCTGTTTGCTAGCCTGGTTTCTGCTCTGAGTGTATACATTTGTCCGGCCTATCCGCCAACCTTCCTCTTCACAAACCAGCTCTCATTTCAGCCAGTCCCGCAACAAGAGCTCGGGAAGCGTTTCTCCGTAGCTTGCTTTCTTTTTGTTTTATTGAAGTAGAGTTGATTTACAATGTTGTGTTAGTTTCAGGTGTGCAGCAAAGTGATTCAGTTATACATATATACATGTATCTATTTTTTTTAGATTCTTTCCCCTTAGAGGTTATTACAAAATACTGTGTATAGTTCCCTGTGCTATACAGTAGGTGCTTGTCGGTTGTCTATTTTATATACAGCAGAGTGTACATGTCAATCCCAACCTCCTAATTTATCCCTCCCCCACTTTCCCCTTTGGTAACCATAAGTTTGTTTTCTATGCCTGTGGGTCTATTTCTGTTTTGTATATAAGTTCATTTGTATCTTTTTCTTAGGGTTCCACATAATATCGTATGATACTTGGCATGCTTTTATCTCCAGAGTGCATCTTCAGCACTAGGCCTGACATGATCTGGCCCCCAGACCTCCCTAGGCACCCCTGCTGTACCACCTGCTCCCTCGCTCACTCAGCCACTCTTCCAGCCTCTTGCTTCCCTCCCACACCGAGCACACTCGCCTCAGCGCCTTTGACACTGCAGCTCCCTCTCCCTGGCACACTCTTCCCCCGGTCTCTGCTTGGCTGCCCCATCGCTGCCCCCAGGTCTCTGCTCTAATATCTCCTAATGAGGCCTTCCCTTCCCGTTTCCTGTGGTCCAGCAACCCCGACAGACACTCCACACTCGTCGTGGGCACTGTGCCCCGCGCCTTACTTTCTTCCTATCCACCTGACACACTAAATACCTGGTTGTTTATTTGTTTACCATTTATCTCCCCACATGAGAATGGGGACTTTATCTCTTTGATTCACTTTGTTGTCCCCAGTGCCCAGAACAGGCCCTAACTCTCAGCTGGCACTCAATAAATATTTACCAAGTGAATAAAAATGAGTCGTTGTACACAGTGCAGCTTCCCTTCATTTGTTAACTTCTTTGACCTCTGCCTCTATATATGTGTAGGCATAAGAAACCCCCCAAAACCTAGAATTTGTTTAAATCTTCGACACATGACAAATCAGAATTTTATTGAACTTCCTTCGATGATTTTACCTCTCAACATTGTTTTAATTTTGGATTAAACGAAACAATTTAGGGAGAGTACCATAATTTTTCACTGCTTTGCACCCAGAAAGGATTTAATCCAGTTCCAGGAACCTGTGAGACAAGCAGTGACTGAGGACCCCAAGAGGAGATGCAAAGCTTAGTGAAGAGCAGGGAAACTCTTCCTCTGGACTCAGGAAAAAGGACAATGAAGCTCTTTTAAAAGACTTCACATTAACAGATACACACCACTATATATAAAAGAGACAAACAACAAGGACCCACTGTATAGCACAGGGTACTGTATTCAATACCTTGCAATAACCTATAATGGAAAAGAATCTGAAAAAGAATAGATATATATGTATGTATCACTGAATCACTTTGCTGTACACCTGAAACAATGTAAATCAACTATACTTCAATAAAAATAAATAAATAAAATAAAAGACCTCACCTTCTGAAGTAAAATGGAGGAATTTCTCAGAGTCTGTGTTAGAGTTTTTAGCGATTTAATCTACTGCCCAGAGCCAAGGATTCCAGCGTCCGACAGCCTGGGTTCAAAGCCCAATTTTGCATGGGATCTTGGAGGATATATGTAACACCTGCTTCAGTTTCCTCATCTGTAAGATGAAGATGACAATAATAGTACATAGGTTCTGTTTAGGATTAAATATGACAGTCCATATGAAGCCCTTAGCATAATGCGTGGTAAAAAAAAAAAAAGTTAGCTACTATTGATATTGGCAAAATAAGAAAGGTCATCTACCACAGAGGCGACAGTGAAAGTGCTGATGACACAGGAGGGACAACGTGGATGAATAAAGTTCATGGGTTCAGAGAGACAAGACGGGAGGTTGATGAGGTGGTGGGTGGTGCTGCTGACAGGAGCAGCAAGGGCCAGGTGATGTGGCTGCTGGAAAGGGGACTCACTTCTAAGCTGCTTTATTAGAAACTGTATCCACATCAGACAGGAAGTAACTGAGTGAACTTGACAAACGAGAATTTGTGCAAAGGAAGCCAATTCAACATTGTGAGAGATGGAGATATTTTGGTCCAAAAAAGAACAATTGGGGTGTCATGATAGCTAGATCAACTGGTTTAAGGGTTGAGAGGCAGGAAAGGGAAAACACCTGGTTTGTTTCTCAGGAAGGCAAAAGGCGTGAGTTGTCAGAAGACAGATCCCAGTGAGACACGAGGAAAAACTGTCTAATACTTAGCCCTACCTGCCCCTCTATGGAACAAGGGGCCCTACACGTGGGAAAGTGATTAGTGATCAGGGATGTGAAAGGAGGGAATCTCTGTATGAACCAGGAGGTAGGACTCAATATTTCCTCCTGCTGCTTCCAGCTTAGATTCTCAATTTTAATTATGTAGAAATTTGTTTATTATGCATTTCTAAGAATTATATGACACAATTCTTCTTTGGGTTTAATTGTTATCATTTAAAATCAGTGTCAAATAAATCCCAAATACAACTAATTATAAAAACAATTAACAATAAGACATTTTAATCATGGACCGTTTCATATTTTTTCTCTTTCTCTCAATTCCCCTTATCTAATTATTTATAAAAGAATCTACTGTGGGTTGAGATACTAACCCTTTCTGATTAATGACCTTTTATTTTTATTCTTCTATTTCCATATATCAATATGTAATAAAGCCTTATTAATTAAGATTAACTTGAGGAGAGTTAATTTGAATTGTTAGGAGGTCTGGCATATGGAATATTTTAAAATAAACCCAATTGAACTTTCATGAACACATAGTAAGCCCAAAAGGGGCAACCTCGGGTGCCTTCAACAGACACTCCTTAGGGAATGGTTATGAATAACTTAGAAGCTTCTTAATTAGCATATCTTTGTTCATATGTAAATGTGTGCTTTTGGAATAGTTGAGGTTATTTAATACATTCCGTTGACTGAAATATTTTAAACATTCCCTTTACAATTTATTCAATAAATTGTTATTGAACAACTCCATGTAAGGTGCTGGGATGCAGTGGTGGGCAAAGACAGACATGGTCCCTCCCTCTGCAGACCTGAGAGTCTAGTGACCAAATAGACACAAATTAAGTCATGCACACACACACACACACACACACGCACACACACACACACACACCACCCAAAACAACTATAAAATTACAACTGTGATAAGGACTACAGAGGAGAGATGCATGGTGTTATAAATTATCTAAGAGGGGATTTAACCTAGTCTAAGAAATCCATGAAGACTTCCCCAGAGAAATGATAATTGGGATAAGACCTAATGGAAGGGTAACTACGAACCAAGTAAGAGGATAGGAGAGAACTTGGGGCAGAGCATTCCAAGTGATTAGTTGGATTATCACGTGCAATGGCCCCTTAGCCAAAGAGGGTCCTGTGTACGTTAAGAAACAAAAGAAAAGCCAGTGTGGAGAACTGGCCATGAGAGATGGAGCAGAATCCAGGGTCAGTCCATTTAGGACCAAGTTAAAGACAATTGCACTTATTCAGTGAATATGCATTATCCTCATAAAGAAAAATTTGCTAAGCAAAGACAAAACATCAGTGCAACCCCTGGCCTAATTATCACAGATTTTTGAGTTCGCATAATCTAAAATAATGAGTTTTAGAAATTCCACACAACTGACAAATTATTCCAAAATTATGTTTATTCCAAATGAATGACTTCCATTAGACTAAAATTATATAAACATGCGAAGAGGTGGGAACGGGGAGAATCATATTAGCAAAAGGACAGATAAGCCTTCTAAGCCACCTTGATGATTCTGTTTTTTCCCTCTGAGGGAAGATGGGAAAAAAAAAGGAAAAGAAAAGGCATCTTCTACCAATCTTCATGATGCTTGAAGGCAAAACAAACTCTTAAGAACTGTAAAAAAGAGCTGTGCCATGAGGCCGGCCACCATAGCCCTACACTATGTGCATCCAAATAGGGCATTCTCAAGCACAGAGCCAACTTCCCTGCACACATTTGCTAACACATCCCATACAAAGCATTCGTTTAGGATGGCTTTGTTTTCAAGAGCAGAGTGTTCTGAATGTCAAACGGCACACTTTGTGATTGCAGGCTGGCGGTGGACGGGCCGTTCGGAGCTGCACTGACAGATGTGTTTCACTATCCAGTGAGCATGTGCATTGCCACGGGTATAGGGGTCACTCCCTTTGCCGCTCTTCTGAAATCTATCTGGTACCAATGCTGTGAGTCACAAACCCAGTGGAAACTGAGCAAGGTATGGAAAATATCATCAGCTTACCCTTCCATGAATTCAAAGGTTCAACATCCTTCTATCTATCATCTGCCGATTCCTGGGGAGGGTTTTAATTAACTATGAGGGATAAACTCAAGGATCCTTAACTATACTTATGTTCTTAAAAATCTCCATTCAGTATTACATTTATGAGAAGGGTTATGTCGAATCTTGTTAAAGATGACAAGACATAAATTTTATTGCTTCATTGCCATTACAGGACATGTAATTGCTCATGTCAGTAAAATATGGACAGGCTGCACATGGCTATGTGACTGTGCTGCAGTGAGTACTATTAACAGGCAGCCTTAGACTCAAGCTTGATACTGTGGTTGCAAGAGTACGATTCAATATCTTCATCTCATGGATTCGGGATCTTAATTGAGAAGCAAAAATGCCACAGTTGGGATTCATTTGTCTGCTTGCCTGGTATTGCCATCCAGCTCCAAATCTCCTTTTTGTCATTTCTTTTATGTCCTCTGACTAGCTGCCTCCATGGTTCCCTTGCTCCCTTTGTGCATCCCATGTTTTAACCGTCTTAGGATCAGCAACAGACACTAGAGCAACAGGAGAAAGGGAGCCATGCTAACACTAAATGGTGTCAACTCAGGAGGGCCAAGGACATCAGGCAAACTTGGTTCTAGTCCTGGTTCTGCCACTTCTCTGATTGACATTTTGGCTGCAGTTTCCTCGTCTATCCCAGGAAGATGCTTGATTAGGTCAGCATGTCTATGGGACATTAGTCATATGAGAAGGTCCACTAAAGAGAATTGTGTAGTGAAATGATTTCAGAAATGCTGTCACAGATCCCCCTTTAGAAGATTCACATCTTCTATTAGCCTATTAAATAAGTTCTGCAGAAAAGAACCTCATTCAGTTTCATTTCACCCTTCCCAAGCATGTTTAGCCATGGAAATTTTCTTCATCTATCATTCTTTAAGAAATGGCACTTTGCAAAGCACTGGGGCAAGGCCAGAAGGGAAGATCTCTACAGGTGGGGCTTTCTCAAACAAGAAATTAGAGTAAAATTAGCTATCATTTCATGAGTTTCCAAGTGACAGGCACTTGACATATGTTTTTTCATTTTATTTTTATAATCTTCCCAACAACCTTAGAAAGTAGATAGCACAAGCTCTGTTCTCCAAATAAGGACTCTGAAGCTTTAGAGACACTAAAATACACTGTTAATGAAGGGCAAAATCATGGTTCGAACTCAGGTGCATCTGGCTCTCTGGTTTGACATAACCAACACATGGTAGACATGGCTTCCACCTACTGTATTGTAGGAAGACTGTGGGATTCCTGGTCAGAGAATCTACCTCAGCCTGATTCCACCCTCACTAGAAGCATCACCCTGAGTGCATCAGTTCACCTCTCGGAGCTAGGTTTCCTGATATACACGATGGAGAAATAAGAGTCCATATCCATCAGGGAGTTTTAATACCAAATAAGACAAATAAATAATGTAGAAACATTACTGTGTAAATGTGTGTAAGATTATATTCAATGTGTATAAGATTATAATTAAATTAATTATATCTGCCAAAGATATAAATAGATTACTAGCACTACTACTAATACTAATAGCCTAGATTAATCAGTCATTGACTACCTAGAAGGCAGAGAGTTAGGCATTTTACACATACTATCTCACATCATATTACACATACTATCTCACATCATCTTTACTTACCACTTTCCCATTTTACAGATGAGAAAACTGAAGCTGGATCACAAAGCTAATAGGAATGATAGAATCATATCATTGAATTGTTATAATACCTCTTTCAGATAAGTAGTATCCTCAGATTACCAGTGAGGAAACAGAAGCACAGAGAGCTAGCAAATATCAGAATGAGAGTTTGAACCCGGGTTCTTCTTAAGCTAAATCCCATCTTCTTTCCTTTATACCACAATAAGATTAACCAAGTGTTTTAGTCTGTTCAGGCTGCTATAGCCAAATACCATAGATGGGGTGGTATACCATACATACAACAGAAATGTATTTCTCCTACAGTTCTGGAGGCTGGGAGATCAATGCAAGATCAATGCACCAGCATCATCAGACTTGGTGTCTGATGAGAGCCCACTTCCTGGTTTATGGACATCATCTTCTAGCTCTAAGTTCCCACTGCAAAAGAGGGCAAGTTTTTGGACACTGATGGGCACTAATCCAATTCAAGAGGGCTCCACCCTTATGACCTAATCACCTCCCAAACTCCCCACCTCCAAATACCATCACACTGGGGATTAGATTTCAACATATGAATTTGGGGCAGGGGGCACAAACTTTCAGTCTAGGGCACAAAGCAAGCAAAACAGACACTGTTTCATACATTTGGACTCCACTGCAAAGCTTTGTTATGCTTTATGTTGATTTCCCCATCTCTGTAAGCTCTTTCCTCTTGCTGTCTACCAAGTCAGACCCACTTATAGCAGCGGCTCATTGCTTCATGGTTCTCACTGCACAAAAGGTCACATTATGCTTCACATGGAGATGGTGATGGAATTGTGTGTCTCACTTTCATTCACTTATTCACTCAATGAGTATTTATGCAGCACCTACTATGTGCCAAACCCCACTCGTACTGACTGAAAAGCCTATCACTCTCCTCTCACCAGACTCACAATACCTGACCCTTCTCTCAAGGGTCTCCATTACCCCTGTGCTGTTCTCCTTTTATATCATTTATCCTTCTCTTTTGTTTTAACGTTCACAAAGTACTTTATTTCCCTTAACAGATTCTGAGCTCCTTAAGCATGGCTTTTCTCGATATCTCCATTATTAGAGAGATATATATTTATATATGCACACACACTATAAATTTTGAATAAATCAATGAGTGAATAAATGTCCACTTGGCCAAAAGAATTAACAAATGGCTTCTGCACAATTTTCTGTAAAATTCTAGGTTACTAAGATTAATTTTTTTAATTTAAACAAAAGACTATTAGTTCAGCAACTTTATAATTAAAATAATACATTCCAATTATTTTATCACAAATAGGAAAATTCTTCTAAGAATCCACAAAATCTTAAAGTCCATATTGGAACCCACAGAATATTAATACCACCTTCTCTCTCACCATTTCATTGTTATTCCTGGGCTGTTTATGGGTTTTCTCAAAGCTGTTTCAGTAGGAGGGCTAAGGAGTTACCACAAAAGTATAAAACAGGAGCTTTGATCTCTAGTCCAAAAAACAGAAATCATAGAATTGGAAATAAAACACAATGTTTTAATGACTTATACAAATTGGGGGTAATATTGAGACAACCCTCAACTGAAAATAAAGGCAGGAGTTATAGTATATGGGAGAAAAGAAGCTAAAAGCATGGAATCACAAAGTTGAAGGGGCTTGACCTCCCAGTTTTGCATAGGACGATACTTACAGTGGGAAGTGATTTGTCCAAAGTCCCTATCTGGCTAGCTACTGAGTCAGGACAGGAGCCTGTGTTTCTGGTTTCAAAGCTCTTTTATGAAAGAAGTGAGGTTTCACGCTACAGAAAGTTCGGGCTGAAAATCACACTTGACATCCACTTCCTCAGAACTGCATGCTTGAGAAAAAGCTTAGGAAATTTCTGTTTTAAAGCAATTCTGTGTTTATTTGAGTACAGCTAACACTAGGCTTATGTAACTAATATTTGTCAGGGCTGCCCACATGCTTTTGAGATATAAATACTACTCCTTCCACTAAACGTCAGCATCTCTATAATTTTTTAAGTGCGGGAGAGCAAAGCAGTATATTCTTATCTAACAGCACCTTCACAATTATAGATCTGGGCTATAGTTCTCAGAGTGTTCTTTTCTGCAACAAGAAAAGGGGAAAAAACAGCATAGAGGTTCAGAGCTGGAATTTTAAGCTTAAATAGTTAACTGCAATTGGTTGGGATTTTCTCCCTCCTGTGTAAAAGTTGGCATAAAGGCAGTCGTTTTTACGAACAAGGCTTATATTGCAAGTCTAGAGTAAAAAATTTGCACCAAAATTTTCTTAGTTGTGACCATTGCAAACTACATCTTTCTCCTTCTCCTCTGCCACATTATTCTGGAACACTTCTAAGTAAAATGCAAAAGGATATCCAATAGGACTCCTGCATCTTCTTTGGGGTCATATATAGCACTTTCTGTTTGAAGCTAGCATTTTTCAAATTTTTTCTAGCTATGTGTTATTACTAAAGATAGTGGGGAGGAGGGGCAGAGGAAGAGAGAGAAGTGGTTAGGAGGAGACTTCCCAAGAAGGCAAAATAACAATAAATATAATGATGCCCTGCTGTGAAGAAAATGGGGAAAAGTTGTAATATATTAAAGGGATATTTCCAACCCAAGAGTAAGAGCCACACCTCACTTAGTTGGAGGCAAATGAGAACACAGTGCTCTTTTGGGATGAAGGAAGGGGGTGTGAGTGGCTGGGACATCCCTGTGGTACAGTATGGAGGAAGCCAAGGGTTAAAATGCCCCTTGGGGATGAATGTCTCCCCAACTCCTGCCTAACGGGGATGATTAATTCTACATCACACTCAATTTGTGAAAAGAGCTCTTGAAAAAATTAGGACAGTTTGCTTGTGCAGTATTGGCCTCCACATTTTAGTTCTCCTAATATCACAACCGTGCAGTCAGAACCGAGAGAACGGCCAACTGGATGATTTGGTTCATTTTCTTAACTGCATATGTAATCTTCAGATGATAATAAAATAGATTCTAGAAAAACTGAGATAACCTAGTTTCTTCATAAATGGTCTTCCTTCATCAGCTCAATAATACATAACTGTGATAATGAGTATTTATAGTGTGTCCCGCGCAAAATGGCCTTTGGGTTCTTAACCTAACATAATAAACAGATAATTCAAATAAAAAGACAGCATGGGCCAGTGGGAACAAGGCAAAGAGGCCAAGAAAGGCAAAAATCCATACTCTCCTTAAATATATTAATAAAACAAAGGAGGGCCTGCTCTCTTTTCTAATGAATGAAAAATGCATTTAATTTAATCTGTTTTGAGAAATTATTTACTTTCACTTTCCCTCACCCTGCTGCTCTGGCTACTCCTGGAACTGATCATCTCTGGTAGCCCCTGAGAGTGTCCTGATAAATTGAACCAGGGAACATGAGGCCAGCTTGCATCTCCAGGAGACACATGTGCTTCTCACCTTTCACTAGCCAGCCTCAAAAGACTCCAGTCCCCCAGGAGGTCTCCCCATTGCCCTGTGGGGAAGTGACCAGTATTAATATTTTTAATATGTTGGTTTATTAACCACACAAGCCATACATGACTACAGGGTCCTTGTAAAAGATTCAAATAAAATACTCAGTCAAAAATCTCAATCAGAACAGACTTGTGGTTGCTGGGGGTGTGGTGGGGGGCGGTGGTGAGGGATGGACTGGGAGTTTGGGGTTGGTAGATGCAAATTATTACATTTAGAACAGATAAACAACAAGGTCCTACTGTAGAGCACAGGGAACTATATTCAATATCCTTAGATAAACCATAATGGAAAAGAATCTGAAAAAGAATGTATATATATATGTATGTACAACTGAGTGACTTTGCTGTACAGCAGAAATGAGCACAACTTTGTAAATCAACTATACTTCAATTAAAAAAAAAAGAATGTGTAAGCATGGCTTTACAGAGATGAAAGTGCACTGTTCTGGGGACCCTTGCAATGAAAGACATCAAGACTTCATTTAGCTGTGTTTTTTTTAAACCTCATTTCTGTTTAGAAATAAATTGATTTAGCAGTTTGAAAAAAAAAAAACTCCCTTTATTCACCTTCCTTCCCAAACTAACCACCACCACCACTTGGCCCTCCAGGGTTCTCACCTGAAACGGTTGAGTGCATCTTATTCCATTCCTTTCCTGCACTTTTGTGTACACATATGCACCTACACACATATGCAAGGTGTTACTTTATTTTTACATAAATAGGGATGTGGGGATGGGGAAGGAGGGAGAGAAAGGAAGGTGTGCAATTTGTGTTTTTGTTTTCATTCTAACATGGGCTGGCGCTCCTTCAAGTGTCACTGCCTATTTATTGACTTTATTTTATTTAGCGCCTTCAGCGAATTCTATAGTATGACTATCTCACAACTGATTGTATCATTCTATTATTAATGAATATTCCAGTTGTCCAACAACTATAATTTGAACAAACCGAGGCACAATAAACTTCAGGCCCCAGTCAAAGGGCAAAGCAGCAGCATAGCCATGAAATAGTTAACATTAAGGATAATGGCTTTAAACAAAAGTCTTAAGGACTAGAAGTGATTGACAAAGGCTGGTCTTAGTCTTACAATGGATAATGGGAAAAACAGTTTTATAATTTTATTACTTTAAAACCAGATGTGGAAGCCATGTTAGGGAAGCTTCTCAAAACTAGTTGCTTCAAAATCGGTTCCTATTGTCTTCACCCACGATGACCTTGGTAACAGCAGCCACAAAATAAAAACCAGGACAATAATAGTTACCATTTATTGAGAAGGTATTATGTTTTCTAAATATCAGTCTCAGTCTTTTCAAAGAGAAAAGTTCTCTTTTTAGAAAATATTCATGATTCCCTCCATGGAAAGTCACCATCACCCTCCCTGATTGAAGTTTCTATCAGTTCTGTTACATTGTATAGGGAGCATGGAATCTTAGCTCAGGCTACTATAACAAAATACCAAGGCTGAGTGGCTTAAAACAACAAACATTTCTCATAGGTCTGGAGGCTGGAAGTCTGAAATCAGGGTGCCAGGATGATTGCGTTCTGGAGAGGACTCTTCCTGACTTGCAGATGGCTACCTTCTTGCTGTGTCCTCACATGACGAGAGAGGGAGCTCTGGTCTCTTCCTCTTCCTATAAGGGCACTAATCCCAACATGGGGGCCCACCCTTATGACCTCATCTAAATCTAACCATCTCTTAAAGGCCCCATCTCCAAATCATCACATTGGTGGTTAAGATTTCAACACACAAATTTAGGGGGGATGCATTCACCATAACAGTGGGGAACATAAGATGCTGCCCAGGAGGAGGCAAGGTCACAGTGCAGTCCCACTGGCCTCCTAGGGATAGCGGTTGTTCAAGGTCAACCCTGGCACCCAACATGGATCTTAGAGTACCTTTCTCTAGTGAATGGGTTCTCTTTCAGAACTACATCTTTATGACCAATGCTGAGGTTTTGAGGCCAGTGCTAGAGATTTTGGTTTCGTTTCCTGTCAGGAACCACCATCTCTATAATTCAGGAGTGATGGTGGACACAGACCCCCAAGTAAGGCAAGTGTCCCCCTTTGCTCTCTAATATAAACATGTGGCATTCATTCTGTAAGCTCCTCCAGATGACAGTGAGGTAGTAGCAATATCTCAGCTAACATCTCAGAGCACTTACTGCATCTTTAGACTTTGAGCTAAATGCTTCCATGAAACCTATCCTTTCATGTTCAAAATAATCTCATGGATTATTGTTCTGTGTTTTAGTTTTTGTTTTGGGTTTTTTTTTGCCATTTCAATGTGTGATCATCTAGACTCAAATTACATAGCCTGCTCCCAGTTACACAGCTTGAAGGTGGTGAAGCCAGGAGACTAGGATAGGTTGCAGGACTCCAGGCTCACAATGGTTAACTACTGTGTTATATTACACCTTCAACCTGCACCCTCATGTGCAATTTCCTTCCTTAGAAAGGAAAAAGCCCCTTGGGTGCCCTGGGCGATAGATAGATCGATAGATAGATAGGTAATTTTTGTCCCCATTCCATCATCAGGAAATTGATTTTGGGTCTAAAGAAATGCAGGTTGTATTTGAGGCTGTGTCCTCCACTGTGTTTGTGGGTACCTATCCAGGCCATGGCACGGGAACCTCTGATGGAAGAGTCTGGTGCTCTGGTAGTAAAATAGATAAGTAGCTTTTCTTATTTCATTTCCTGGAATTGTTTATCTAAAAACAGCATGGGGACATTTCCTACTGGGCCCAGATGACCTGGTCCACACTCTCTTAAAGAGAAGCCCAGGCTGTGGGAAAGGTGGGGATGAGCTGGAGCTGAGACCCAGGCCCCCCCGAGATTGGCCGTGGCTGAGTTTATCTCGTGGTTCATGCTAGGAACGATGTGACAGTGAAGGCCTGTGACAGACCACATGCATACAGAACTCCCTAACCCCATAACAACGTCCTGGAGTGGTGCCCTACAACATCTGGAGATCCATTAGATCTACAAAAATGTGTGGGCTGAGTCCTGTAAAAGAAAACTTCATTACTACAGAAGTTCAGAACTTTCATCATTTTACTGAGGATGACTTTCTGTGTAACAACCTTTTAAAGTTACCTGAGGTATTTTAGGCCTCTGTTATCTACTATAGAATTCTGAAAGCCATGCTTTATACAGGTAACCGATTTTAGGGTGGTTTTATTTTTGGAGACTGAGGCGGGGCGAGAGTTGGGAAGCACAGATCACAGACATGTAGCCTATTGTTTGGGACGTTTGTGCTACCATTGACCAGACCCCTCCTACTGGAGGAAACACAGAGGTGGGAAGCCTCTGTCCCTTCACAGTGAGCGTCCCTCACTATTAGAAAGATGAAAGGGAGTCAAAGTAAATGTGCTTTTTCCTCTCTTCAAAGTCCGTTTTCTTCTTTTTCTGCCCGAGGCACTTCACCGGAGCCCATTCAGTGCCCCTCCATTGCCTCTTGCACCAAAGCTGCCCAGTGACACCTGTGAGTCAATTACAGAGGGAAAAACACAAAGCCATTACAAGGAAGCAGAACGTATAAAAGGCTTGGCGAACCCTCAGAACACTGACACACAGCTAAGCCACAGGAAAGTAAGGACAGGAATGATTTCTATTTGAAAGAATAAGGGTCAGTAAGTGGAGGAAAGCTAAGATGTGACTGTTTTTCAAGTAAGAGTGATTGGGGCTGGATTTGAAATTGACAGGTTTAAAAAGAAAAACGATTTTTTGGTTTGTTGTTTCAGATGAATGTATTTTTAGCATGTTTCTTAAAGAGTGAAAATAAGTCAATGTTGTTTGTTCTATACCAAATGCACCGTTAATATTCTTAGATCAAACAAGCTACTAGGGGCAGGAACAAGGGGAGGAGCATGGGTGAGAAGGGCATTAAATTCAGTTGGTTGGTTTTGATTTCCACAGGGAACAAAGCGAGTTAAAGGCAGGGCTGAGGTTTTGAAAGAGTAATTTAAATGAGGCACTATACAAGGTGGAAAGAAAGAGGATAGCAGTATTCATCACCTATATAGCATATAAAATCAGCCTCTGGCCTCCATTCTTCCTTCCTTCCCCTACCCCTCCCTGATTCACCGCCCAGTCTATAAAAATGCTGCCAGAATGGTCAGCCGGGGATCCTTCCTCAGATGACGTCATTCCCCTGCTGGGCACCCTGCAGTGTCTCCCCACCTCACTCAGAGTAAAAGTCAGGACGGCCTCACAGCCCCCGTCTGCACCTCCCCGCCTTCCCCTCAGACCTCACCTCTTGCTGCCCACCACCCCCCGACACTCCACTCCACCAGCTCCTGGCTGCCCTCTGACAGCTCCCACCCCAGGCCTCTCCCCTAACCATTCAACTCTCTCCACATCTTGGCTTCAGTGTCCTCTTTCCTTGTCCATTTGACTTGATATTGCAGGACTTTCCAGCCTGCCTTTTTTTTTTTTTTTTTCAGAGTACCAATCACCCTCTGACATAGTCTATATTTTAGTTGTTAATTTATCATCTTTCTTCTCCCTCTAAAATGCAGACGCCATGAAGACAGGGAATTTTTGTCTCCTTTGTTTGCTTTTCTAGCTCCAGAGCTGAAAACAGTCTTGACATGGAGTGAGCATTCAGTATGTTTAGTACATTCAATTCAATTCTTTGAATCAACAAGGATGAACACGATTGTCAGGAGGCACCCACTGACTCAGTTTTACAGCTGAGAAGAAGCTCCTTTTGGGGTAGGGGAGCTAAAATACCTGGGGATTATTAGTAGTCCTGAAATTAATTTTCCAAGAACCCTTGCAAGCAGCAACTGTCCAACAAATATGTAGGCTCTAAGCTTTTGTTCTTCTTGAGTATTAATTTCATAAATTCCTGCACAAACCTGGAGAGAATAGGCAAGATACTTAGCCTGGAAACACGTTCTGTGATTTCTTTTTCCTCATGAATATGATCTGTTAATTAAATCTCGCCTGTAAATTTCATTATATGGTGATGGTGAGCTTGCAACCTGGGGGGGGGAGGGGAGGGTGAGAACACTGGCTATTGGAGACAGGTATTTCCTGGTGGAGATCAAGGCCAGCCCCCTCCTCTATCCTGTTAATCAGCATCTCTTTTGGGAGGGGGTGCAGGAAAGAGCAGTGGGCAGTAGCAGGTAGGAGTGTGAGAAAAACAGGAGAATTAATAGACCTATCTCCCGTGGTTTCTTCTAGATACAGTTATCTGAAACTCAAAGCACAAAATCTAAGCCTTTATTTTAGCAAAGCCAAACTACTTCTCATCACATGCCATTTGCTAAACACAGAGAGTTAAAAAAAAAAGAAGAAGAAAAAGAAAAGAAAAGAAAGAAAAAAAGAAATGTTCCTTAATGTAATTTCATTATAGCAGTTGACACACAACCTCTGCCACAACCCACCAGTTTCCTTGGACACTGATATGTCTGGCTGATGGGAAACTTCTGGCCTGTGTGGCTTAATTCTGCAATTACCATAATCTCCACCCTCCGGAGGGCATGGCTGGTGAAGTGGATTAGTGAACAAGCCTTTGGGTCTCTGGAGAAGGTTCAAATCCAAAGCTTAGGTCATAAGTGAAGATGAAGGGCGTTGGTCTAACAGTTTATCTCCCTTTGGGAAGAGTGAAAGGCACAGCTAGTT
>NW_006777895.1:625326-653750 GCF_000442215.2 Lipotes vexillifer | reverse complement strand
GCAGGAATGGGGTAAATTGATCCTCATCCAGTGAAACTGGCAACAGCCCTCAGGCTCCTGACTCTGAATTCATTCTGGGCCTTTTCAAACACAATGTGAATTTTTTCAAAAGAAATCACAGTGTGACTATTTGTTCGCTGGCAGAGGGAAGCCTGTTATTTTGCAGAAATGCCCATTTGGGCTCAAATAATTTAGTGGAGATAAAGTAGTCTGCGATTATCAGCACATTATGAAAAGAGGGACAGATCTGTTTTCTTGCCTTCTCTCTTGACAGGTGTACTTCTACTGGATTTGCCGAGAGCCAGGAGCCTTTGAGTGGTTTGCCGATCTCTTACTCTCGCTGGAAACAAGGATGAGTGAGCAAGGGAAAACTCACTTCCTGAGTTATCATATATTTCTTACTGGCTGGGATGAAAATCAGGTATAGATAAGACTTTGAGAATGAGCAATATTATCTAACTTGTCTCATGATAGAGCAAAGAGAAGAGGAATAATTGCAATAATGAGCTACACGGTTATCTAGCAGCATGAAAATATTGTTTTTATGTTCTTTAAAAGAAAAAGAGAATAAAATAAAACCAGATAAGAAAGAGCTATTCAAATTGTAGCAATAAAAGCTACAGTTGGGCTTCCCTGGTGGCGCAGTGGGTGAGAGTCCGCCTGCCGATGCAGGGGACACAGGTTCGTGCCCCGGTCCAGGAAGATCCCACATGCCGCGAAGCGGCTGGGCCCGTGAGCCATGGCCTCTGAGCCTGCGCGTCCGGAGCCTGTGCTCCGCAACGGGAGAGGCCACAGCAGTGAGAGGCCCGCGTACCGCAAAAAAAAAAAAAAAAGCTACAGTTAATTTGCTGAGGAATAGAAAAGAAGATTGGAAAAAGAGGTTGGTTAAAGGGAGAAAACCCCAAGTTTGGAAATCCAAGAAAAATTATGTCATTAAAAGTTGCATTTGGGACTTCCCTGGTGGCGCAGTGGTTGAGAATCTGCCTGCCAATGCAGGGGACATGTGTTTGAGCCCTGGTCCGGGAAGATCCTACATGCCACGGAGCAATTAAGCCCGTGTGCCACAACTACTGAGCCTGTGCTCTAGAGCCCGTGAGCCACAACTACTGAGCCTGTGTGCCACAGCTACTGAGTCCACATGCCTAGAGCCCGTGCTCTGCAACAAGAGAAGCCACCGCAATGAGAAGCCCGCACACTGCAATGAAGAGTAGCCCCCGTTCACTGCAACTGAGAAAGCCCACACCCTGCAACGAAAACCCAATGCAGCCAAAAATAAAAAATAAATAAAATAAATACATTTTTTTTAAAAGCTGCATTTGAAATTTAGTAACATCAAGCAAACATTATGGATTGGCTATATTGTCTTCTTGAGCTCCGAATTGGTTCTAATTCTATGTTTTGAGCTGTTCAGAGTTAAACAGAAAAAACTGACAGGTGTTGGCATTCAGCATTTTGTATTGTAAACCATGTGAGTTCCTACAGAAAATAATTATTATGAATACATGATTTATCTAGAGATCTATTTTTCTTAAGGCATTCTTAGAAATTGTGTGCACGTATGTTTATTCACCTGAGATCAAAATGATCTGTTGGGGCAGGTGTTCTGCTGTGTCTATTAATATGTATTAATGACATATTAAGGTTGAGTTTACCAAAAATAATGCATATCAAAATATTGCACTATGGTACTATTTCAGTGTTGTTAGTGTTGAATGATAACTATTACATTTCCAATCTTTTTTAACTCCTCAAATATGGAAGCTAACAATGAAGTGATTACTAGGTTATGACATTTATGTCCTAATCAGCACTTCTGTGACAGCTACTATAGATATTTAAGGAAGTGTGTTTGAACCAGAGATTTGCATTAGTTACTAAATTTACAAATGATGAATGCACTCCTGAGAGCCACACACACACACACACACACACACACACACACACACACACACACACACACACACACAAATTGACCCTATAGAACATCACCGTAATTTGACTCTGTGCTTCTGCAAATGAGTAAGACTTGCTTGAAATGCAGTAGCTAAACAATTTTTTAAGGTCTTAATTGCAGTCGGCCTTACATATTTATTCCTCTGGGATACTCTGAAATTGAGGTTTCCTGGGAATTAGGCTTAAAACATCTTCATGAATTAAATAGTGTTAATTATATTTTCCAAACAAATACCTGTTTCATATTCAGTGGGATTTTTGACTAATGATCACTTGGTGAAGTACAAACAAGCCTTTGTCTTCTGCTTTCTGGTCCTGTGCTGACTCTTCTGCTTCTAAAGTGAATCGATCCCGACTGTCCACTTAAGCAACCCCAGTCACTTGGAAGTTGCAAGACTGAGGCTCTGTTTGATTTTGCGACAACACAACTCTACCCCATCCCATCCCTGCCACTTCCAAAAGTACACTGTTAAGAGATAGTTTTCTTCTGAATACGAGCAAATTAAAATAGACATGTTCTTAAATTTTTGCCATGACATGTTGGAAATTCTTGAGATGCTTAAATTTCAGGACAAAATAATTGGTACATGCTGTCAGTCAGGAATCAAGAGGCTGTTTTAGAAACAGCCAATTGCTAAACTGAATTCAACAACCTCAAAGTGGCAGAATGACAAGAACAGAAGGGACAGATGGAAAAGGGCAAGTCAACAGGGTTTGGAGATTAATTGAACACTGGGCTGAGAAATATGGAGCAAATATAATTCCAAATGTTTGAACATCAGTGATTGGTAGCTGGAAGGTACCACGGACGGAATAATGCCCAAACTTCTTAGCAGATATTTCCAGACCCCTCCTGACCTTCTTAGCAGATATTTCCAGGCCCCTCCTGACCTGACGGCAAAACCCACTTGTTCTATAGAATTCCCATCGTTTTCCCCTGGCACCGGAGCCACCGAACAATACATGTTGTCCAATCACACCAAGGACTTTCTTACTTCCATCTCCCCTCATACAGTTTCCTTTCCCTGACATGTCACTCAGTGCCCTCTGTCCCGCCTGCTGCCTACTGCATGGAATCATCCTTTCAAGACCAGTCCCCACTAAGGCCTTCCCCAGTTCTCTTAGTCAAAATTACTTGGGGCTTCACCAGAGTAACATGCTTACTTCTCCAGAGCACTTCGCTTCTGTCTCTGGTAAAGAAGGGTGGTGGTCTGAATCAGGGCATAGAAATTGTGCACATGGTCTGCCTCTCCCTCCAATGACCAGTGCCTCACAGAGCAGAGACCTTCTGTCTGTCTTTGTACCATTCGATTCATAGCACTCTGCCTGCCTATGGAAATCACTTAACAGTTGTACGTGGAAGTAACTTGAAGTCACAAATTATTTGGAAAGTGAGATGATTCGTTTTTAGCTATGATGGTCAATTTGAAGGAACAGAAAGAATTCTACATAAAAATATGTTTGGGGAGTTTGAGATGCAGAATTCTACTCAAGCAGGAAGAGGAAGGCTTGGGAGAGAAAGTTTGAATTCATCTTTGTAGATTATGCTAATTGGATTGTGAAAATGGAAGCTCTTTGGGGAGTAGTGGTCTGAAAGAGATGCAGAGAGCTGAGCTAGAGACTGAGCAGGCAGTTACATATCAAGACAGGAGAATATGATAAGAAAATAACTACTGTTTCTTTCTTGAATCAGAGAGAAATAGAAGAACTAGGAATTTGTAATGCAAATAGAATCAAGAAGAAGCAGTGTTCAGCCACATGGTGGAGAAGCCAAGGAAAATAGGGCCTGAGTTGGTCATTAGATTTGGCACTTAGTCAAAAGGGAGTCAACTGTCTCTGCCTTCTCATTCTGCCCACTGCTGGAACCAGCTTCCTCTAGAGCACCAATCCATCCTACTGTTAGGCAAAAGCCTGTGGAGATGCAACACTGCCATTCTAATCTGGAGGCCGATACAACTCTGACCCTGAGTTCCAGTTCTGATAATGCGGCTTCCGCCAGTTTTCAAGGCTCTGTCCTCAACTACCACCTCCGTTCTTATCCCTGAACTCTTGTCTCATATTTCCTGCTTTGAAAAACTTGCCTAAGAAGGGGGTCCTGCCCCACTCTTGCCAGTTTTCCCTCTCTTGCCTGGAGTCCTCTTCCCAAATTCAGTTCCTGTAGTAGCGCTGCTACCTAGGCTCAGACTTGCCTGGTGCCAACTTCCTGCAGCCTGGATATCTGGGACCCCACCAAAGTCTGCCACCGTCTTCTGCCTGTTAGGGTGCAGCCTCCCTACCCCTGGCTGCTTTACTAGACTGATGTGAAGGCCAGCCGGGGAAGCCAGTCTTGCAGCAGGATCGTGGGGTAAGAGTTGGGCCCAGCAGGGTTGTTACCCATACTGCGCAGAGGATGTGAGCAAATGAAACACCAAAGGGTAAAAACCCATGAGCTCAAGAGCTGTGGTGGGATCTGAGCTGAGCAGACACATACCCCAGGAGGTAAGAAGCAAGAATCCTTCTTACCTACCAGAGTTCAGCATGGGCTGAAACAAATCATAGCAACTTAAAAAATCATCACTAGGCATGGCTATTCCCCAGGCTCTTATTTATCGACCACTTGATGCCTGGGTGCTTTCGTGTAATTTGAAGGCAAGCCATTGGCCACAGAGCTCCAGCCATGCCCCTTGCTAGTTCTGGCCACCTCTCTGCCTGCCAGACTCAACATCCTCCCAGCACTTGAACCTGGACACAGACCGTTTCACCCCAGTAGGCAGATCTCACCGTAAAATCCAGCTTCACCCTGGGCTTTTTCTATCTCTTTAACCTGTCAGGGCCCTTCTAAAATCCCCAGGATTTACTGTGAAGTGAATGGGGACAGAGCTAGAGATTACTTTTTGAGAAATTTGGCAGAAAAAAAAAAAAAGGAAATAGCTTAGGCTTGCTTTCCTTTACCCCTTTTTACCGTATTACTCTCATCCTTTCAAGAAAAATCTTCTTTCCAGGCTCACGTTTCTGCACATCAACCACATAGAAGGCACTTTGTTTCAATAGTGCCCAAGGTAGACTACAAAGAATTTCCTATAAAAAGTTGTGTATTAAATCTACAAATGAGCATAATTATAATTACTTCATCCTTCATTTATTAGAGGTTCCTTTTCTTTTCCCTCTAAATGTCATCTGATACCACAATTTTTACTTTAGGCCTTTCACATAGCTTTACACTGGGATGAAAATACTGATGTGATTACGGGATTAAGGCAGAAAACCTTCTATGGAAGACCGAACTGGAATCACGAGTTCCGGCAGGTAGCCTACAGTCACCCCAGGTAAGGCAGCTCTCTCTCCTCTGCCTGTTTGGAGCCTCCGTGGAGAGACAATGCCTCCATTGCTGCTGGAATGGAAAGCTCTCGGGCACAAACTGGTTAATCTGCAGCAGTGGGCATCTTGTTTAGAGATAAAACATCCACCTTAGAAAAGGTGGTCATGGGATGTTTCAGGAACCACAAACCTCTGCTTAAGCAGATTACAACATCTGACAATTATCAATTCCATTGAAATTTTTCACACTTAAGGCCAATCGAAGATGGCATTTCTTTTTTCTTAAATTTTATTGAAGTAGAGTTGATTTACCATGTTGTGTTAATTTCTGCTGTACAGCAAAGTGTCTCAATTATACATATTCTTTTTTATATTCTTTTCCATTATGGTTTATTACAGGATATTGAACATAGTTCCCTGTGCTGTACAGTAGGACCTTGTTGTTTATCTGTCCTACGTATAACAGTTTGCATCTGCTCATCCCGAACTCCCAGTCCTTCTGTTCCCCACCCTCCCTCCCCCTTGGCAACCACACATCTGTTCTCTATGTCTGTGAGTCTGTTTCTGTTTCATAGATATGCCTCATATTTTAGATTCCATGTATAAGTGATATCATATGGTATTTGTCTTTCTCTTTCTGACTTACTTGGCTTAGTATGATCATCTCCAGGTCCAGAAGATGGTATTTCTTTTTCTTTTTCTTTTTTTTTTTTAAGTAATTAATTAATTTATTTACTTTTGGCTGTGTTGGGTCTTCATTGCTGCACACGGGCTTTCTCTAGGGGCTTCATTGCTGCACACGGGCTTTCTCTAGGGGCTACCGTTTGTTGCAGTGAGCGGGCTTCTCATTGCAGTGGCTTCTCTTGTCGTGGAGCACGGGCTCTAGGCACGCAGGCTCAGTAGTTGTGGCTTGTGGGCTCTAGAGCACAGGCTCAGTAGTTGTGGCACACGGGCTTAGTTGCTCCATAGCATGTGAGATCTTCCCGGACCAGCGATCAAACCTGTGTCCCCTGCACTGGCAGGTGGAATCTTAACCACTCTGCCAAACAAGGAAGCCCAAGATGGTATTTCTTAAACTCCCTATGCCTTCAAGAAATCTTGGGTGAACACAGTTGACCTCTAATTACTCAACTGGAGAACTCACTTATGCCAGACTGTAAACTGTATCTAGCATATCTAGCAAAGCAGACAAAACTACTCTAAAACCAAGCAGGGATTTGGGGTGGTAGTAAGGACCCAGGAACTGGAGTCCTAGTGCCTGGGTATAAATACTACCTCTGCTGTTACCACCAATTTACCATGAACAGGTTATTTAACCTGGCACTGACTTAGTCCCCATCTCTGTAAACTGCAGATAATAAAACTGTTTACCTCCTAGGCTTCTGTGAGGATTAAATATGAGAATACTTATAAAGAGCCTAAAACAGTGCTTTGAGTTCAGTAAATATTAGCTGCTATCATTAGTAGTATTATTTTAATTATTACTATTATTGTTATCATTATATGTAGAGGTAGAAGAGCATTTGCTCTGGAACTATAAGGCAGGAGTGAAGGCTGATTCTAGAAGATTCTAGAAGATACTGGCTATGTGACCTTAGACAAGGCCTCACTATAAGACATGAATGATTCTATGCATCTACAGTGTTATTTTCATATTTTAAAGGTGCATAGTATGTTGAAGAGCTTCGTAAAGGGCCAAGCACTAATATAAATAGTTGTTGTTATTATATATCGCCTAAATCAGTCTTTGTTTTGAACCCAGTCATCTACAAATCTTGAAAGTAGCCTGTCCTAATATGGTCTTTGTTTAAAGAATAGTTTCCACATTTGAGGAAAGTCCTGGAGGGAGCAAGGGAGTGTGCCACATGGACAACTGGGAAAGAGCAAAAGGGCAGCATGTGCCAAGGCCCTGAGGCAGGATGCACTGTTCCTGGCATGATCCAAGAGACCAGTGAGGTTGTGGAACACAGTGGTTGAATGAAAGAGTAGCAGGAGAAGGCATTTAGGAGAGACAACTAGGGAACAGTACAGGTCATTTTATTTGGATTTTACTCTGAAAGGGGAAGCTACTTGAAGGATTGAGCAGAAGAGTGAAATAATCCATCCATTTTATGTTTAATTGGATCCCTCTGGCTGCTATAAGTGACGAGATTGTAAGGGGCCTTGGATGGAAATGGAGAGGCCAGTGAGGAGGTGGCCTGGATTCGGGGGGCCACAGTAGAGGTACTGAGAAGCCTTTGGATTCTGGATATTTTTTGAAGGTAGAGCCAGCATGACTTGCTAATGGGTTGGATGGGAAACATGGCCCAAGCTAGAATGGAGTTCCCAACAGCTGAGATGAGGAGAGCTGTAAGGAGTGGTTGGCAGGCATGGGATGTCAGGAGTCCAGTTTCTCAACATGTTTAGCTTTAAGATGGCTGTTATACATCCAGGCAGGGATGTTGAGTAGGCAGATGAATATGAGTCAGGAGTTCACGGGAGAAGTTCAGATTGGAGATACATGCTTGGGAGGTGTGAGCATATAAATTGTGTTTGGGGCCATGAAACTAGATGAGATGGAGAAAGAAGCAAATATAGATTGATGAGAGTTCCAAGAACCACAGTATTTGGAGGATAAGGAATTATATTGTCTATTTTTAGGTTATGGAGTTCAATATATATTATTCATCACTATTTTATTAATCATGTTGTTTAGGTCTTCTGTAGAACCTATTTTCTATCCATTTTATCAGTATTGAACCAGTAACAGTAAAAAAAAAAAATCTAAGGTATTTCTGACTAATTTCTCATTTCCTGTGATTTCCCTGTTGCTTTCACATCTTTCCCCCCAGTTCTGGCATTGGTGCTTTGTGGCCTTCCTTCACAGAGGTTATTGCTTCATTAAACTTTTTGTAGTTCCCTAGCATTTTTCTGCTCTCTGGAATACTTTTCTGGTGAATATTATTCCTCTTTTGGTCAATTTGGATGCTGTTTTATACTTTTTCTTATATTCTCTTTGTGCCAGAACTATTCTACTTTTAAAAAAAAAAAAATTAATTGTCACTGAATCTGTTAGACTTCCCTGGACCAGCTATTTGAAGCAGGTTTGGTGAGGAGGGAGGTGTGCAGGAGGGACCAGATGGCTGCCCAAGGTTCATAACCTATCCAATTCCAGTGGCTTCCTTTGTGTGAATTCACTCTGACCTAAACTGTCGTGTGCTGTGAGGCCCCCAGCCAACCCTTCTGCACCCTACGCCCAGGCAGCCTTTGGGAGAAACCCTGGACCCAAAACAGTGTTCACCGCGGAGGCTCTGAACCCCTGACCACACCATGCCAGTGTCAGCCCAGGGAAGAGACAGAAGGAGTGCTTGTGGGGAGTTACTCCTGATCTTGAATTGTCCTGAGAATAAAAGACTTCCAAAGGGAAAGGCCAAGAAAAGCTTAATCTTTGGCTTCAGTGTTAAGGGAAGGAGCGAGTGGACCAGCTGTACTACCTCTTCCTCACCTCGGGCTCAGCTTCAGATGCGCTATAAGAGCTGGCCAAGCCCCGTGAAGGTGGTCCTGGGACTCTGCAGGCACCACTCCTGAAACCCAGCTGCTTCATTTCACCTCTTGCCTTGACTCTTGCTGACATTTGGTCTAGAATCCAATTCTCGCCCTCCATCCGTCCAAATGTGGTGCTTTGAACCCATCCCGGCTTCTGGAGCCTCAGAATCCAGTTCCTCTGTGCTCCTTACTCAACACCCAGTCCTGGCTCCTAGACTCCCAGCCTCCTCTGAGCCCTGAAAGTCACCCTTCATCTCACACCCATCCAGTACTTCTCATCCAGAGGCAGAGACTGGATTATTATATCTGCAGTTTCCTTTAAAAATTATAGATCGAAAACTAACAAAATGTTACAAGCTTCTATGTTACAATCACATTGGTATTTTCTCCTTTTGGAAAAGAAAATCTATTCATCTGATAAATGTTTTACACCCAGTTTTCAATTATCATGGGGTGAATGTTCCCACGTTACAGGCTTTTGACACGGACACATATATCTTGGTTTTTAAGTTTTTATAGATGAGACTGCTCTTTGCTATGATTGTCCCTCATTGACTCCTCACATTGTATTTGTTTATTTGTGTTACACATGAAGTTTGCAGCCCAGTGGGAAGGCCTTTCAGATCAAACCATTTAACTACCTCCCTTCCCTCAGAAAGGTGTGAGCCAGAAACACAGCATCAAGAGGCCAAGAGTGGAACTGAGTTTGCACACACTCTGTCTCCAAAATTATATTGCATCATGCTGAAAAGTGAGTCTGCCTGGTTTTGCAGGGAGTGAGGAGTAGAGAATTTGAAGGTGGGAAAACTATATAGCTGTCACTTTTCTCGTTGCCCTTGTGAGGAGTGTGTTCATTCCTTTTCAAAAGCCATAATCAAAGTGTAGTACATACATGTACCTAAAGCCCAGCTGAATCTTTCAGCACAGCTGAAAACTTGTGGAAACTCTGTCTTCCTAATGGATGACTTCATCTCTTCCAGAGTAGAAGAAGGCCCCAAGATTTGGATGTCACTGAATCAAGCCTCTATATCATACTCCCTAGCCCCAAATTCTAAAAATAGTGTATTTGTAATAGATTTAGACTCTAGAACACTGCAACTTGTTATATAGCTTTAACTTTCAATGTAACTAATATCAGACATGTGTAGGCAAAGATCAATTATCATTTTATCCATGGAATGCCAGATCCCTGGGAAGAGACAAGTCACCAGTAAAACACTTAGCACTACTCTTCCAAAAGACCTTTTAAATGTCCTCCTTAAAATTTTGTTTTCTGCTGTGTAAAGAAGATTTATGTTTAATGAAGCTTTTAATGAAGAAATCTCAGAAAGAGAATGCCAATAGAATCTAATTTTTTAAAAAGAAAATCTAATATTGAGAAGTATTTCAATATCCTGGCCTTTGTCCAGATATAAATAAAACACACAATTCAATTATTGTTCTGCACAAAGGACAAGGTCACATTAATTTTCCTCAAGATGGTTATTAAAGAGATAAACGGTATGTTTTCCCCTGATTATGTCAAGGAGATGTTTGTTCCCTCCCAAGCCTTCTTGGCTACTCTTATAAGACAGGTCTGTCCTGTCATTAGCTCAGATCTTCTGGCAAAGATGGGCCATAAAGAATTGGTGTATTTGTTCATGGCCTCAGAAAAGATTCTTTGTTCTTGCGGGTCTTTGAAATAGGCTCTCAACCATTTCTACTCATCAGCATGAAGCCAAGGATTCTTAGGGCTTACTCTTTTAAAAACATTTACCTGTTCACTTAAAGCTGGACTCTGTTCTTGTTATAAGAAGAAGGAGTTGAATCAAAAGAATAAAGGGAAGAGGGGCAAAAATGTTTTTTTTACAGAACATGAAAAACAGCACCAAAAATAAAGCTTGAAGGGAAGCAGATCAAAGAGAACAGTGCACGCTATAAAGGAAGCAGAAAATTGCAATAATAACAGTAATAGAGAAACAAATTGATGGGCATCAAAATGAAAACAAATAAGGAAAGGGAAAGAAAAAATTAAAAAGAGATCAAAGACCAAGAGTAGAAAATAGGAAAGTATATTCTGTTGTTTTTATGTGCAATTAATTTTCATAATTGTGCCAGCTGTATTACAGAAACACAAGTATATTTTTAAAAGAAGATCAATAAATAGCAAGTGGATATGTAAAAAGTAAATCTTTTACTGATAACGGCCAAACTCACACACATGTGACAATTGTTGTATATTGCTTAAGTTAGACAAGCACAGAAAATTACTCTAAACACAAAAACAATGGAAATTATTGTCTTAATTAAAATATAATAGGTTAATTAAATACATACAATACATACACTGATACCTATGTCTTATTAATCTTTAGAAATGTGCATCTTATACAAAAATAGAAGTTATATTTCATTTTTTGTAGATGTTCTCAATATGTTCCCAAGCTTTTGGCAAGTGTTCAGAAAATCAGGAAATCGTTTCCAAGAAGGTAGACAGAATGAAAATAAATACATCTTGATCACATCTAGCTACTTTTTTGATAAACACACATTATGCGTGTACCCAACCTTCTGGATTTGTAGATCAGTTGTTTTTAATTAATTGAATAAAATGATTCCATAAGACTTTGATCTTATACTTCACATAATATTTATCGTTTGCCACTTTTGACTTATCTACTAATAACTTCACCATGCCTTTTAGGCATAAAACTTTATGCAACTAATTACCATAAAAACTTTGAAGGTTTGGCCATTTTTTTCATAACTTCAGTAGAAGTGTTTCTTTTCTCTTGAAGGAAAAAATAAAGAAGAATACTACCATTTGTTAGAACAGCACAACCCAGCCCAACTGTGAAGGAAGGTGCCAATTTACCATAAGATTGGGAGCTTCTAATCCATGCTGCATGAATGTATTTTAGACCACCCATTGTTTTCAGAAATGTAAAAATACCTTTATACTAAATCGAGTAAATGTGTCCATCTGGAACCACATTTGCTTGTGTGCACACCCTCCAATTCTCATTTGTACGTGCATATGTGCAAAATGTTTTCAAATGATATTTTTAAGAAATTAACATTCTGATTATAGCACACAAGTCTGCCTATCTAAAAGGATATCCTAAACATTCCTTACATGACTAAATTGTTCAGAATATTCAAAGAAATAGACTTAAGTGGAAATCCCACACAAAATAAATTATAGCTTCATAAGAAAAAGAAAGCCACCATAAACTTATGACTGGACATTATTAGCATACGTAAATATACCTTTGCACCAGAGGACATCCAGCCCTTCAGTTATAATCAAGTGAAGATTCAACGAAAATTACTGGCACTATTCCATTTGTGGCAGGTGGGATTAGGGAGGTGGGTGAGCACAGGGTGGATTTATCACTATTCTGCAAATTTTCTTTGGTGATATTATCTATCAAATCATTAGATATGGCAAAAATGTTTGGATATTTCTGGTTGAAGTATTTCAGTGTGAAGGTGTATATTTTTTAGTGTTTTATCAGAGAAGGGGAGGGGACAAGATTGGCAGAAACATGGCTCTACCATTCCCAGGGATCCAATACTACGAGTCAACTGCTTTCATTTCTCTCCCCTCTTTAACCATGACATCCTCATGGGCAGCAACTTTATCTGTGCTCCTCAGAGCCAAGCACAGTAACCAGCTTCAGCAAGTGAAGGGACCCCAAGAGGGATGAGGAAGCTAGGACAAGAGTGCTGACTCGCCAAAGAAGCTGGAGTTGGTGGGAAGAGCTAGAGAAGTGTCTCAGCCGTGAGCAAAGCACCATTAGGGACGCCTGTAGCCCCTAATCAACAACTGAGTAATTAGGATGCAGAGAAAAGTAGTAGAGCAGGCTGCTACAAATCAGTTGGGAGATGGGTTTAAAAAAAAAAAAAAAGGCCAACACGATTATCATCTGTTGTTATGAAAAAGAAGGTGTTGTACAAAATATAATTATGTGTTGAATCATTTGGAGGCATTTCTAATGAAAAACATTCTCTAGGAAAGATTAACCAGAAGTTGTGTCCATTGTCTGATACCGAGCTTGTAGCTGTTGTTGTCTTCTTTCTAAGCCTCCATAAATCCATGGGAAGCTTCTGTTTATCGATTTTATTTGCAGAATGCACTCAGGGCATAAAGTAATTTGATTTTTTAAAAATGGGGTTTAGGGTCTGCCCCTACAGGGTTATAACTTACCAAGCATAAAAGCCAACACAGAAAAACAAACATACAATTTAAAGAGAGCAGGGCTCAAGGCACCAGAACCTGGGAAGCCAGCAAGATGGTGGGATTATTCCCAAGCACACCCACTCTCCCATATATCTGCTGGGCGGAAATCTCCTGGGAGGTGACACTTTGGCTGCCTTTCAGGCATGGCATAGCTGAACTGTTTTCAAAAATGCATCAAGCCCACAAAAAAAGAGCACAATAGTTATTTAGCAAATAAGAGGGGGACAGGAGGATTTTCCTTATTGTTTATCAGAGCTAAAAATAATGCCGTTAATGTTAACCATCTTTGCAGCTTGTGTAAAATTTGTCCTTTTCCCATGAAAGTCAGCAGCCCAGACTGATCGATGCCACTAATGTTGTCCCTAATCCAGTGCCTCCCGGGTGTGCAAACTCTGCAGCTTGCAGGCTGTAAACTGAAGAATAATGCCTTGTGTTTTTATACTTCTTTTAGAGAGAATCTTTTTTTTTTTTCATTCTGAGCAATCGTGGATAATTAAAGTTTATAGAAGAATTTTTTTCTTTACCAGCCCCATTAGGGCTCTGTTGCAGTTGTCCGTTGCCTCATAAAAGAAAAACAAAATGCTGCCGCATCTGTGCCTTAACCACTTTGTGGGGCTTCTCAGCTCCATGCTGCACAGTAAGCCTTCGTGATGAGAAAGCTCCATACTTGAAACCACAAACGCCAAGGAGGGGAAGCAAGACAAGCAAAAGAATGCCATATGTGGGGACAGTGACGCAGGGATAGCCTAGTGAACTACTGGCCTTTCTGCCGTAGTGGAAGGTAGATAATGAATGGCCTTTGTGAGACTTTTTGGTCATTGCGTAACCATGACAGTTACATAAATACAGAAACGTGTGTACTCAGCTGTGTAATGTAGTAGCCACAACTTCACAAGAGGCAGGGTGACTGTGAACTGCTGTGGACACCAGTGGTACACCTGGCAGCCAGCAATCAGAATCCTTTGAAATGGAGTCTTAAAGGCAGAGCATCAAAGAGCATCTTCACGATCTGCAAACAGTCACCATGGCTGCAAACGAAAGGGCAATCTTAGCCTGTTGGGAATGGGCCAGTGGGCAATCTCTTTGGTGACACCTACACTAATGGAAAAATATCACCACCCATAACAATGTCTTTGAATATAGATGCAAGGATGCCTCAGGGCAGCAGACTCCCCACTGGGAAGGGTTTTGCCTGACCCATGTATCATTCAAAAGGTTGCAGTCCAGAACTCAAAAAACCTAGTGCAAGGGTGCTGATTCCAGGAAGTCTGTAATCACTGCTGGGTTAACAGCCCACATCGCATCTTGTGGTCAGCCTCGTGGAGCAGGCAGACATCGTGTGGGTCATAACGTAAGACAACGGTTCCCAAGAGCCCACCGTGTGCTAAGTCTGGTCTAACCCTCACAGAGGCACTAGGAGTTTGGTATAGAACTGTCCCCATGGAGAGATAAAGAAAGGGGGGCTTTTAAGAGATGAATTAACATGCCCTAAGTTTCCCAGCAACGAAGTGGTGGAACCAGTAGCACTCTTAACCGTTGGGTGATATTTCCATAAACACCTTGAAAGTGCTTCATTAAGTCATAAACATAATTTTTCCAGTGGGCAGTACTTTCTGAAAAAGTATTTTCTCAAATTTAGCCATGGGAATGATGTCTTTAAAAATAATACTTACACATTTTAAACATACTGTCATTTACAAATGAATCCACTTGATAAGTTCCTTTGAAGCTAGAGTTTGAAATGTAATTGAACCATCAATTTCTACCATGGATATTATGGTCCTGGAACACATAATTAAATGTGGATTCAGTACATGGCAGGGAATCATATTAATATACAAGCTAAGAAGAATGAGACTCTAGAGGCATTTCCCAACAAAAACGGTCTGAGGAGGTAAAGGTGGTGTAGTGAGAGCTGGTCCTGGAGCCCGAGGGACTTCTCTAAGACAGTGTGTCTCACAGTGTAGCTCATAGTGCCATGTGCTTTAATGTCACCTGGGGGCCTTGCTAAAAGTGCATCCTTGGATTCGAGCCTGGGACTCTATGTTTTAATAATCTGCCTAGATAACTTTATGCACAGCAAAGTATGAGAACTTTTGATCCAGACTAGATCAACTAATTAAGCCTGTGCCAGAGATTGCAAAAATACTACAAGGAATAGTACAATGCAAGACAAGGGGAAAACATGGTCTCCACAAGTCCCTATAGAGACCGGCCCCTCCCAATTCCCAGAGACAACTTGAATCCTGGTGCTGACTCATTGTTTATGTATAACGAGTGCTGTCAGTTGTGTTTACAAGGGAGTTGAGCAGCCCTGAGACAGTCACTATAGGCAAAAACACCTCTTCAACACTGTTTTCTGAAATGCCATAATTAGAGATGACAACTTTGGGGTGACTCCATTTTCAGCAATGTGATTTTCCTTTCCACCTCTTCTTTTTGACCTTCCTTGAAAAGTAAAGTAATTCCAAAGGGAGAAATAAACTAAGTTGCTAGAACTTTTGTGTAAATGTTGTCAACTATGAAAAGGCAGGGTTGAATAATAGTAATAACTAACACTTTTAAAACCTTTTGGAAGGCATCATCTCATTTTGCTTTGGATAAAACATACCACGTCGTCGTTATATCTTGGCTTTAATCACGCGGAGATTGAGGTTTAGAGTCTTACTCAAGACCACGCAGATAATAATGAGCAGAGCCCTTTATTCATTCCTTCAACGAACATGTATTGAGTGTCTACTGTATGCTGGATACTATTCTGAGTGGTAGGATTACAGTGATGAGTAAAACAGACCAGATGCCTGCTCTCAGGGAGCTTACATTCTAATCACCAATCCAAGAGGTGGACCAAAACTCCAGGCGTTATCACCTCTATACTGAAACGCACTCACCTGCCCTCATGGCCCCTGCCAGCCTCAATCTTCTTGGTCTCACCTACCTGTGTGATGCAGGGCATAACAGGACTCTGGGAACCTGTGGGAGAACGTGGTACTGAAAGTAGGAGAAAAGAGTCTAAGTAAAAAGGAAGTGGGTAGAGAAAAACAAATACGTAAAGTCACAACCGCAGCTACTCACTGACTGTATCATTCTGTCTTGGCTCCTGGCTGGCCGTGCCCTGTGTAACACGTTCTACCCTTGTCTTACCTCTATTGCAGCAGTAACATTGGAGTGTTCTTCTGTGGACCCAAAGCTCTCTCAAAGATAATTCAAAGAATGTGCCGCTTATATTCATCAGCTGACCCCAGGGGCATTCATTTTCATTATAACAGAGAAAGCTTCTAGACTTTGGAAGAAAAAAATCCACATGTTGTGTAAGTGGCTACAATCATATAGGTCAAGAGTCGGGAAACTTTTCCCATAAAGGGCCAAGTAATAATTATTTCCGATTCCGTGGACTACATGGTCTCAGTGGCAACTACTCAACTCTGCCGTTACAAGCACCAAAGTAGCCCCAGGACCTCAACAAATGGGCATGGCTGTGTTCCAGCAAAATTTTATTTATGGACAGCAAAATCAAATTTCGCAGTAGTTTCTTCTGTCATGAAATATTCTTCTTTTGATTCGTTTTCAACAATTTAAAAATATAAAAGTCATTCTTGGTTCATGGGCTGTCCAAAAAACGGTGGGCCAGATTTGGCCTGTAGGAGGTAGTTTGCTGAGCCCTGATATAGGTCATCTTTCCCAAGCTTGTTTTCATGCTTAACAATATGCCCAAGTGGAGACCAGCATGGCTGCTTGGCTCGAAGCCTCCTTTAGAAGTCATTTCAAATTTCATCTCCCTGATGGCAGAGACATCTGTCTTGTATCCAAACCTGATCTTTTCTGCTTTAAACTTAAGCTCCTTTGTGCTTTTTTTCATCCTCTATAGATCTGAGAAATCACCAATGGAGGTTATCTTTCACAAAAATCCTTTCTATACTTGGAAATGATAATAAAATCATCCTTTACCTATCCCTTTTCTAGTCCAAACAATACTGAACTCTTAACTTTTCAGCCTAAGATATATACCCTAGCACTTCAATCATTCTTGTTGCCCTTCTTCAAATCCATTTTCATTTCTTCACATCCTTTTAAAATGTGTTGACTAAATGAGACAACGTTCTAATCTAAGCATGACTAGTAGTGGCTAGAAGTGTCAATTTTTTTAGAGCTTGTGTGATGCTTTTCAATACGACTAAATTCTGTTTGCCTCTCCTTCTTTCCTTCCTCCTTTCCTTGATTCCACATTCTACCTCACTCTCTTTTAACAAATACTTTTCATTACTATCACATTTTGATCTATGATCATCTTGACACTTATACCCCAATTCAACTTCTGCCCCACAAACATACTGGGATTTTTTTTTTTTTATGTACTCACACTGAGCCAGTCTTTCCATGCCATGCAGCTCTTTTACCCCCAAAGCGTTCACAAAATAATCCTCATAGCGTATAGTTTTCTCTACTATTATCAATTATTTTTTTAGAACTTTTCTTTCTAATATTTCGAGATTGTTTTCAAGTCTAGCACCAGTGACTAATACTGGTATTTAGCTCAGTAATATCTATAGATTTGATTAGTGATATCTCAGACCTTTTGTTTAGATGTTCAAGTTTAGATTCTTTTGTTTAGATTCACGTTATCAAATCCAAAGAACTCCGTCATGAATTCTTGTAACTGCCTGTTAATGTGAGCACCCACTTTGGGAATATGTTAATAATAACTAGCCATTGAGAATGGCACATCACCCTATACTTTCTTAGCTTAAAAATAACATGTCATATACAATGAAACAAAAGCATTTATTGAAATGAAAATAGACTGTTTTACAAATGCTTCTTATCTTTGTAGACTGCCATTTTGCCATAGGACAGAATTAAATTGGTATGACATGATTTGTTTTTACAAAGTTAGGCAACCACGTAAGCTCTTTCAGTTCTTTCTAAATTATAAATTGATCATTTCTTTTACTTTATCCTCAGATATTAATGTTGATTCTATAATCTCTAGGGTATATACTTAACTATATTCTAGGAAAAAAGTTGGGTATATTCCCTGATGTCTCAAAAATTATTTCTACTAATTTTGCATTGGAATTTATTAGTATCTTTAAGTATTCCTTGGTGAATATTATTCAAACTCCACTAATTTTAATATACCTAATCTTTCTGTCTATTTATTTCTCCACTTAAACTTGATTCAGGCTTTACAACTAGGAATTTCTGCAGTCAAATGTATGTATCTAAAATCTTTAGCAGGAAAATTAAATATATTAAAAGATTTTCTCTTGATCATATTCAGTTATTACTTTTCTTTCCCTGTCTGTTTGTAAATAAAATGCACTCTCTGGTCAACTAATTTTGTCTAATAAGTATACTTGTCATTAAAAATAGATTTCAATCTCTGTACATTTCTCTTAATTTTGTTATAAACCTGAAACTGTTCAAAAAATAAACTTTAAAAAAACAGATTTCGCTGCATTTTTAAAAATCTTTGCCGTTTGCATCACTTTTTAGTTTTGAGCTTTAGGTTAATTCTCTACATACTGTGTAGAATTTGACCTATCTAGATAGAAAAATTACAAAAAAAGTCAGTAGATTTCTTTAATGCAGCAATAATCAAATAGGAAATGTGTTTTTTTTTTTTTACATCTTTATTGGAGTATAATTGCTTTACAATGGTGTGTTAGTTTCTGCTTTATAACAAAGTGAATCAGTTATACATATACATATGTCCCCATATCTCTTCCCTCTTGCGTCTCCCTCCCTCCCACCGTCCCTATCCCACCCCTCCAGGCGGTCACAAAGCACCGAGCTGATCTCCCTGTGCTATGCGGCTGCTTCCCACTAGCTATCTACCTTACGTTTGGTAGTGTATATATGTCCATGCCTCTCTCTCACTTTGTCACAGCTTACCCTTCCCCCTCCCCATATCCTCAAGTCCATTCTCTAGTAGGTCTGTGTCTTTATTCCTGTCTTACCCCTAGGTTCTTCATGACAATTTTTTTCTTAAATTCCATATATATGTGTTAGCATACGGTATTTGTCTTTCTCTTTCTGACTTACTTCACTCTGTATGACATTCAAAGTAGAAACAAAATTGTAGCAAACATAAATTTATTTGACAAGAATTAGGCAAGATGACTTGATAATGAGCAAATATTTACAGAGAGAGATTTTTAAATGGAGAGATTTAGCATGTTCCTAAATAGGAATATTAAACATACCAAAAATATTGATTTGTTCCAAATTAATTAATAGGTTAAATAAAATTACTATCGAAATTTAAATTCTCTTTAAAACTTTTTGAAATGGTAGATATGCTAAAGTTTACCTAGGAAAATATATAAGCAACAGAGAAGCAAAAACATGTGAGAAAGAAAAGAGCAAGCAAAGGGAAGAAAAGAAAAGAGGAGAGGAGAGAAAAAAAAGAACAGAACAGAAAGGAAGGGAAGAGAAGGAAGAGAAAGGAAAAGAAAATTCAACATCCAGAGCATCACTGTAAAACAGAAGACTGTAAAGTAACCAGAGAGAAAACGCTGTTACTTACAAATAAACAACAATAAATTGGACAGCTGCCTTTCAGAAGCATCAGTAGAGACCAGATGATACTGAAGTAATATCTTCAAAGTGCTGAAGAAACATAATTGAGAATTTTGTGTTCAGTGAAATTATTGGTCAAAAGTGAAGGCAAGGGCTTCCCTGGTGGCGCAGTGGTTAAGAATCCGCCTGCCAATGCAGGGGACACGGGTTTGAGCCCTGGTCCGGGAAGATCCCACATGTTGTGGAGCAACTAAGCCCATACACCACAACTACTGAGCCTGCCCTCTAGAGCCCGCGAGCCACAACTACCGAAGCCCGCATGCCACAACTACTGAAGCTTGCATGCCACAACTACTGAAGGCCGCGTGCCTAGAGCCCGTGCTCCGCAACAAGGGAAGCCACCGCAATGAGAAGCCCGCGCACCGCAACGAAGAGCAGCCCCCACTCGCCGCAACTAGAGAAAGCCCGCATGCAGCAACAAAGACACAATGCAGCCAAAAATTAATTAATTAATTATTTTTTTAAAGTGAAGTCAAAATACAGATATTTTCAAACAAAAGAAAATCCTGTAATTTATCTCCCTCACTGAAACAACTTACAAAAGGATAGATTTAAGGAAGGAGGAAATTCAGTTAGTGAGATACAAAAAGCAGTGATGAACCAAGACAGTGAGAAATATTTTGTCAAAATCTCTAAGCATTGGCTGTAAAAGAAATAAATGATTATTTCAGAAGGAATGCTTTTAAAAAGCAAAACTAAAATACTGGATGACAATAATATGGAAAATGGGAAGATGACACTAGAATTGAGGGATTCTAAGGTCCATATAGAAGTGTTCATGAGGATCCAAGAAATATTGACTAAATGTAGCCTTTTATTAAGTTCTATAAATAACTTTAAAAGGGATAACCTGAAATGGATTCCCTGCTCACTACAATTCCTTGCAATATAATTTCTCTATTCTTGAGTTTTTATTCAGCCTAAATGACTAATTTGTTGAATTAATTGTCAAGCAATATGTTTTAAGAAGGACTCATGAGTGTTATATTCCCTGACTTAGTTCATATTTGAGAATGTCAGTCTGTTGCTTTCTCACTCAGCTGACAGTTGGTTGCAACTAGTGCTCTTAGACCATATTCTTTTCCCCTCAGAAGTTTGCAGTATTACTCCAGTGTTTTCTGTAATCTAATATTGCTGTGGTGAAGTATGAGGCCAATTACATTCTTTTCCCTTTGAAAATAAATTCCCTTTTTTGCCTAGATATCTAAATAATTCTTCTTTATCTTTGAAGTTCATAACTTTTTGGTACTGAATACTTCATACTGATTTTTCCTGTATTACAGTGTGCTTTTCTGAATATTTTTTCTTCATTTCAGGAGAATTTTCTTGCATTAGGTCTTTGAATACACTTCTGTTTCCTTTGTCTTCTTATTTCAGAGACTTCAGTTATCCCTGTACTGGATCTTTTTTCTTGTACATGAATTTTTCTAATTAATCTCATTGTCTCTTTAATTTACTTGTGGCTTATCCTATCTTCTTACTGGTCCACAATCTCTTTCTGAAATGCTTAGAGCCATATATGTTTTGGAATTCCAAATTATTTTGTATTGTAGAAAATAAATGTATATTTCATATATTGCCTAAACTCCCAGTAGAATCAGGGGCAGCACCCAGCACTCAAAAGCTTTAATGTTTTTCAATGAAAAGTATAAATATGAATATTCAAATTAAGTGGGATAAATAAAGATCATAAGTAACTTCATATCTGTTCAGGACAGCTTATGCTGCCAAGTAGGTGACCAGGAAAAACCCTCTAAAATTCTTCAGTTTTAAAATTTTGAAAGTTCAGCTTAGGGAGAGATTATGGGCTTGGAATATGCTTTCAGCAGTAAATCTTACTGTTGACAATTTTTTAATTATTTCTGTAAAGAAGCTGTTTGGAGGCCTTTGTTACTTTAGACCTGCAGTATCTCTGTTGATCTCATTTTGTTGTTTTATAATTCTGTCTTTTTTCTCTTTCTTATTAAATTAATGTGCTCATTAAGTTCTCCATTACATGAAGGAATATTGAGGAATTACCTGAGTTATCATTTCTACTAGATTTGGTTAATTCATTCTTGTGGTTGTTTTCTCTTTTTTCCTGTAGTATGTCTGCAAAGTTGCTATGCTCCTTGTATTTTTTTTTTTACCTTGTTCATGTTAGTTGACTCTGTCCAGTTATTTTATTGATTCTTCCATATTATGAATACTTTCTTGGGTTTTTTTTTTTCCATGCCATCTCTAAAACCACCTTTCTCTCTCCTCTCTCTCTCTCTCTACTGTAATACCTTTACTGAGGTGTAATTCACAACCATAAAATTAACCCACTTAAAGTGTACTATTCAGTTGTTTTGTATATTAACAGAGTTGGGCAAGCATCACCACAATCAATTTTATAGCAGTTTTACCACTACAAAAGAAAACCCATATCAATTAGCAGTCACTGTTCAGAATGTACACTATATTCACGTACAGGTTTTTGTGTGAATCATGTTTTCTCCTCCAAAGTTTGGTTTAGCCTGAGTATTTCATGTTTAATCCACTTTTCTGTCATCTGAGAGAACAGCAGCTGGGTTGGAGCACAGTGTAAGAGAGGAGGGAAGCTCAGCTTGGGTAGTGTACAGACTATCTTAGATTTCCTGGGCTCCATTTTATCTTTTAAGAGTATACTGACTGTCTTGTATCTTGGTTTACTCCAACTAACTGGGCAAGGGAGGGTGTAGTGTATTTCCATGGGGGGATACTCCCAGGCTTCAGACCATTTTGGGGGTGTTAAGTGTGAAGCTTGGATCTGTCTCTTCCAACAGGGAAAGTCAGCTCTATTGATTTCTTTCCCTCTCCATTCATAGCTTCCTAGTGGAAGAGGAAAAAGATAAGAATACCCTTTCTCTTCACTTCTTTCCAGAAATAAGAGTATTAGTGACTCAGGAGTGAAGCTTCAGAGGAGTAGAGTGAGGTAGAAGCCAAGTCATACTGTTGGTCTCCTTCCTGCTCCAGAATCCTCTGTGCCTTGTCTTTTGCACAAGTTTTTAAAATTTATTAGATTAGATTTGCCCTTTATTTTGTCTATGGGTGAATGTGTGTGTGACTGTGGCAATATCAATCTACTCTCTGTGGTTGAATGCCCACAACGGTCTCTCTTAACGCACTCCAATTGGATTGTTTATCTCCACAGCTATAACTATTTTCAAGAGACATACCTGCAGAATGTGAAATTCAGCTCTTTTTTATTGTTAGCAGCAACTGAAACAGTTGACTACTTCTCGCTTCTTCTGACTCTGGTGATATAGTAGCCCCTTAGTTTTCTTCTCAGGGTCCTCTGTCCAACTTTAAAATGTTGGAGTCTCCTAGGACTTGATCATAGTTCTTGCCTTCTTCTGTCTCCCCTCTACCGTTGACTGATCGCGTACATTGCCGTGGCTTTGAACACTGTTTGCTGATGAGTTCCCAATTTAAAACTCCATTATAGACTTCTCCTTTGGATTCCAGTCTGATATATCCAACTGCCTGCTCCACCATTGGAAGTATAACGAGCATCTCAAATTTTACATATCCAAAACCAAACTCTTTATTTTTCTCCTCATAATCCTGCTCTTCTATGTTTTTAAGTTTCAGTTAATGCCACCGTCCTCTACCAGAATGCCTATGCTAAAAATGCTAAATACATCTGAGTCATCTTTAATTTTTCTCTTTTTCTCATCATGCCCTCAAATCCCTATCCCAAACCACTGTTTCATCATCTTATTTCTCCATATTTTCCTAAAAACATTTCAGGAAAGCATATGTAGTGCTTTCGTGACCTCAAATATGTACAATAGAAACTTCCAGGTTAATGCTTATGGATAGTCCAACTTCAGGCAATCTGTCCATACTTATAGGCAAAAATGATCCACATATAGGCATAAAGAAAGGCCTGATCATCAGGTTAACTAGTCTTTCCCTTCACTAAGAGGTGGATGACATCCTAGTTGTGCATTTCATCTACACAGGTCACCTTATTACCAAATAATCTAAAGTGTTTTCTTGTACATATATCAGCAATTATCATGCTGGATTTTTTTTCTCTCCTCTTTTTCTTTTTTCTTTTCTTGAATTCTTAAACTGTTCTCCCTATCAATTTTCATACGAATTCTGAATCTGTCTAAGTTGCTTTTTCTCAGTTCTCTCCCTCAGACTGAACAGAATAAAAGCTGCTTTAACAATTCTTTATCAATTCCAAACACCTTCAGTTTATTACAAAACTTCCTGATTGATCTTAAAGAAAACAGCTCAATAATGATCCAGTCTTGATTTACTGTTCAATTAAATAATCCACTAACTAAGGAAAGGACAATCACCATTACATTTTTTATGTGACAATCTTGTGCCACATCCTCCAGATCTCTAGCCAACTTAACTCAAAATTCAATTTTATTTTTTTAATGTTTGGAGTGTGTAGAAACAGCATCAACAATATGTGGTGCCAATAAATAATTCTGGCAAAATACATGAAAACTTTACAAAGAAAATTATAAAACTCTATCAACCATATCCTCATCACACTAACATGAACAGAGGTGTTACCCCTTTGCTGCCCCACCTCCACCTTGAGACTGTGTGGTGGGGACCTGTCAAGTGTTCTTGCCCTACGCTAAACAAATATCTAGAAAACGTTGAGAAGAAGGGCCTGGGGAGAGGGCGGAGAGGCAGGTATCCCAGAACTAAGATTGCTGAAGAAAAGGATTCTTAAATCTACATCTAAAGTCCTGGGCAAATTCCCAAAAGGCCAGTGTGTAAAACCAACCAGAATCAACAGCAAATGACTTGAGACTTGTACTCTGGTGAGGAATATTATCCAGTTTTCAGATTGGCCTCTGGGCTGCACACAAGTGAAGCATACCAGAATAGCATTGCAAAGGCTTTAAAAACTAAATTGATATTGGAACCACAAACCACAAAAGTGGGCCAGGATGTGTGTTCTGAACCCAAACCTGTTAACTGCCAGCTAAAATAGAAGATCTAAATAAGAACCAGAGTGTCATAACATTATACTCAAAATGTGCAGGATACAATCCAAAATTTTTGTCATACGAAGAACTAGGAAAATCTCAACTCAAATGAGAAAAGAAAATCAACAGATGCCAACACCAAGATGACACAAATGTTGGAATTATCTAACAAGAATTTTAAAGCAGCTATCATCAAAAGGTTCCAACAGGCAACTGCAATCACTGTGAAACAAATGCAAAAGTAAATAGTCTCGGCAAAGACATAGAAGATACAAAAAGAACCCAATGCAAGTTTTAGAACTTAAAAATATAATAACCAAAAGAAAAACTCACTAGATGGCTTGTGGTAGGTAGGATAAGGCCCTGAAGATGCGTACATCCTAATCCCTAGAACTTGTGAGGTTCTTTGGCAAAGGGGAATTAAAATTCTAGATGAAATGATAGTTGCTTTGAGTTGATCCTCTTGAGATGGAAAGATCATCCTAGATTACCTGGGTGGGCCCAATGTTTTCAAAAGGGACTTTAGAAATGGAAGGGGGAGGCAGAAAAGTCAGAGTCAAGAAACAGAAGTTGGAATGATGTGATGGATGGCTTTGAAGGTGAAAGGGGCTGCAAGCCAAAGGATGTAGGCAGCCGCTGGAAGCTGGGAGAGGCAAGGATACAGATTCTCCCCATGATCCTTCAGAAGGAAGCACAGTGCTACCAACATCCCGATTTTAATCCAGTGAGATTCGTGTTGGATTTTAACCTAAAAAAATTTAAGATAGCAAGATAGGGTTATGGAATTAAGAGATACAAACTGCTATGTATTGATATAAAATAGATAAGCAACAAGGATATATTGTATAGAACAGGGAAATATATCCATTATTTTGTAATAACTTTAAATGGAGTATAATCTATAAAAATATTGAATCACTGGGACTTCCCCACCGGTCCAGTGGTTAAGACTCTGTGCTTCCACCACAGGGGGCGTGGGTTCGATACCTAGTTGAGGAATTAAAATCCCACATGCCTTGCAGCACAGCCAAAAACAAACAAACAAACAAACAAATTGAATCACTATGTTGTACACCTGAAACTAATATAATATTGTAAATCAACTATACTTCAATTTTTTTAACTAATTAATTTAAATATATATATGTAAGATAATAAATTTGCATTATGTTGTTGCAAGGTGCTAAATTTGGGGTAATTTGTTGTAGCAGCAATGGATAACGGATACAGATAGAAAGGTGCAATGTTATCAATGTGTCAATTCTCCTCAAAACAATCCACAGATTCTAAGTAACTTCAATCAGAATTCTGAAAAGGTTTTTTATGAATCTTGATAGGCTTATTGAAAAAAAATATTTAGAAGAACACAGGAATAAGAATAAGCCAGATGAAATAAAGAACAAGAATCGTCAAACATTTTCCCATAAAGGGCAAGAAAATAAATATTTTAGGCGTTGTCCACCTCTGTCATGTCTACTGTTTTGATTTATTATTCAATCCTTTACAGATGTAAAAACCATTCTGAGCTCAAGGGGTGTATAAAAACAAACCACCAGCTAGATTTGGCCCATGGGCCGTAGTTTGCCGATGCCAGAATTAGGACATGAATAAGCCTCAAGGTCGTGTTGAGAAAAGAAAAGGTGTAGAAGAATAGATATTGTGTGGAACAAATAAGATTATAAAACATGCGAAACAATGTTATTTACTCAGACATACACATAATCACATGCACGTAAGTGTACAGAAATTAAATTATGCACCCCAAATTCAGAACGCTGTTTGTTTCTAATAAGAGGAAAAAGATGAAGGACCTCAATAGTTTCTGTAATATTTACTTCTTAAGTTGGATTTTTTAATATGTATTACTTAAGCTGTAATTTTGTATGCACCTGATATATTTCATAATATTAAGACATTCTTGGTAGATTTTTTTGCTCTGCTAGGCAAGGGATGACTCCTCAAGTTATCGAGGGACATGTGGATTGTCCTCAGTGGATGGAGGTTCCCAAGTTCATCCTTCTTGAGGGTTTATGCACTTATCCCATATATTAAAGATAAGGGTTTGAAAACACTTGGTTTTCTGGAACCCAGGAAAGCATGTTCAATTCATCATTGTGTCTGTGTCAAGGAAGCCTGGCTTGTCTCTCAACAATAGATGTCTAGAAATTTTCCAGAAGTCTGTGGTGAAAGAGACCCAGGCTGTCTAAGCCTCTCCCACCACTGCCATCTCCCAACCCACATGATCACTTGCCCAGTCACTGTGGGATTTGGATTTTTAGGACAACACACCAAGATCCTCCAGTCCACAAAGATGTCCTTTTCTAACACTCCCTGTCTTGGCCACCATCCCACAGTATTGAGTTCTAGGACCCTCCACTCTGCTTCTATTCATTTACTTTCTTCAAACCCTGGAGTAAGTGTCAGAATATGGTAAAAACACAATATGGAAAGAAAATATGAGAAGGCATCTGGCACAAACCCCCGCAAATGACAGCAGTTTGGGGGCCTGGAGACAGACCCAACCTATGCGCAAGAGCAGCTGGACAGGAAGACAAGGTGTAGTGCCCAGAGGAGGGCTGTGGGTTGGGCAACGGTGGACATTAAGACTTCCAAGAGACAGGCACGTCCCAGGAAGGAAAGTAGACCCAGGGTAGTAGAAATCCCAGATGGGTAGCACATTGGATTGAGGACGGCAAGTGTCATCAACAGGAAGCTTCACACCCAGGAATCAGAGTACTGGCTGCAGGACTGGGTATCAGAGGCAGAGGTGCCTGGACTTGACTGAGGATGGCCGGGTAGCGAGAACGGAAACAGAGCTCAGTTCTCAGCAGTGGAGCACACAGGAGCCCAGGAACATCACAGGGCTCTGGGGTCTGGGAAGCTGGAATATTCAGTTCCATGGGATGAAGCGATGGAGCTGTTTAAATTCTGCCCATCTGTTGTTTGAATTGGTCCAGGAACCAGGGCAGAGCTCAGCCTTGCGGTGAAGGGCAAGACCCAGCCTAGCTCCTGTGACCTGGGGAAAGTCACAGGAAGAGAAAGGGGAGGGCAGCTGCCTGTTCCTCTTCTTACGCTTGTCCGTTTCCTCCCACCTCTCCCTCCTGTCCCCACCCAAGTATTAATTATTTGTACTAACATCTGCAGCACATTGTTCAGATTCACTGCTGGTACAAAGAAGGCGTTACAAAATAAAGTCGTGTTATTGTATTGTTTTAAATGGTGCATCTTGGTTTGAAAATTGCTTAAGTTTTGGAAATGTCTCTCCATCCAGCATGATTAATGTGATACATACAAGGAGAGCAGCAGAGTGAGTGGAGAATTAGAGTTGGTGCCAGTTCACCTCGAAGCATTTATCTTTGCTTTTTTTCCCCCTGGTGCCTGCACTGAGCCTGAGAGTAAGCTGACACTTTTTTTTTTCTTTTTTAACAAATTAAGCTTCATTTTCCTTTTCATGCGTGTGTTAAGAACCTTGAAAGGAATGAGCAATGTCTGCAGCCTCCAATACCAGCTGCTGTGGCAGGGAAGAAAGAGGTGACAATGTCCCACAGATTCAGAAAGATTGTTTTAATGGGGCTGTGGCAGAGGTAACAAGCACAAAGATATCGTGCTACCAGGAAAAAGCAGGTTCTCTCTTCCCCCAGCCTCACGCTACATGATGTAACATTTAGCTTCTGGCTTAATGTGGCATCTCTTCCCGGCTTTGATTTATTCCCACTTTTGCAAATCACGGAGGTATGTTATAGGAGATGCATTTAGAGCCGTTGTTATAGTTCATTGAGGAGCCAGGTTTTATCCCTACCAGAGGATAATCTCCTGCATAGCAGGGTGAGTGACCTAGAATAAAAGGAAAAAAGGGGGGGAAAAAGAGGACAGAGAGA
>NW_006777895.1:613677-625282 GCF_000442215.2 Lipotes vexillifer | reverse complement strand
CAGGAATGTAGATGTTACGCTGGGAGGAAATTGTATTTACCTTGATTGAAAACTCTTTTATTATGAACATAATTTAGATCAGAATGGAAAATAGAACAACTGGGCTCCTTGCCTGGATGGGAGTGTTGCTGAGTACACAGCCGCTACAATAATGTAAGTGCATATGTGATGACTGTGTTATTGTGTTTATATACGAAAGCACCATGCTCCATCAAAGGAAATGAAAAATATCTCCATGGGTTTGCTCAGTCAGCTTCTTTAGCAGAAAATGCTTGGAGGTGTGGAATAGTAACAGTGGCGAAAATGCAGAGTCTCAAAGAACTATGCAGGCTTACATGAAAGTCACATGTCCACTGGAAACAGTGCAATGCTGACCAGACCCTGGCATCCTCAGAATAGTTAATCCTGTATTGTGACTTGGGTGTAAGTGCTCTTTGAGCACGAATTATACCCACAGCTGATGAGTTGGGCAAAATAATGTGCAAGGCAGCAGTACTGTCTGCAAGGAGCTTACAGTCCAATTGAGCAGGCAAAACAAATACAGATAGAGAGATAATTAGAATTGCAGGATGGGGGGTGGATTTCAAATGAATTGCTGAAACGATCCAAATTCTAAGGGGAATATTCTAGGAATTTAGCCACTCTCTCCAGAATGTCTGTGAGTATGTGTATATATCTATACATATACACCTATATATTAACATTTTATTTATATAGATGATATATGTTTTTACCTTTTTATCCTAACACACTCAATTAGGAAGTCTCTGTTTCCTTATTTCTAAGACTTTCTCCATGTCAGAGCTACACTCCGGACCACAGAACTGAGAGAGAGTGGAAGACTTTGTCTTCACATCCCACTCTCAGCAGCATAAAGGAATCTCTAGATGTTTTCCTTGTCAATTCAAGTTGTAATTGATGCCCCTCCACCGGCTGTGCCCCCCCACCCCCACCCCCACACCCGCATGGTGTGGACTACTGCTAGTGCTGGAGGCGAAGTAAGGCTCAGAGGAGGGCAAAGAAAACAGCAAAGAAAACAATCAGCTCCGAGCTTCACTCTGTGCTAGAACCATGGAATGATGCTAAAGGTTTCACCTGTTATCACATCTGATTCATGGAATTTCAACAAGGGCAGGGGCCTTGTCTTATAATCAACACTGTATCCCCTCTACCTAGAGCTGGTCTTGGCAGATAGAACATGCTCAGTAAATATTTGTTGAATGAATGAATGAATGAATCTTTATAGCAAAGTCTGTGACGTGTATCGTTACCTCATCTTACTGATGATGAAACTTCAACTCAAAGATTGAACCATCTGCACCTGGTCACACAACACGTGGATACAATTACCCATATTAAAGACTAATTAGGTCTGACTCCAAAGGCCAGCTTCTTTCCACATAAGCATTGTTGCTGAAAAACAGAAGGTCTAAGCCTGACCTCAAAGGGCTTACCATCAAATAGGGAAACAACACTTAGCATGTACAAGCTGAGAACAAATGGCCCAAGGTAGGATGTGATTAAGAGAACGGAATGCTTGTGCAAATGATTTCCCTGAGTACGCCTCACGCTCACACAGCCCCAGCACCCTTTCTCTGGCAGCAGCTACTAACCCACTCACTCCCACATCTGTACATTGAGGGGGAAGGAAACTAATTACTAACACACTTGGATTTGTCTACCCATGTTTTTTCAGGCCAAAATAACTTACGAGTAAGAAAGTAAACAAAAATTTTAAACTTATGATACCAGTTTACACAAACTTTGTTTTCTGACTTTGCTCTCATAAATTTCTATCAGATGGGTCTGGAATACTCAGAAGAGTTCTCTGCCATTTTCCTCTCTTCTTGTACCAGCTCACTGTGGTGACATGTATTACTTACAAAAGGTCAGCCATGCCTCGGACCTGAGTTAAAGACACTGCTGACAGGAGACAGGAGAGGGGTTAAGCACATAGAATCCGGGGTCAGATGCCAGTCACATGTGTAAAATAACCACAGTTGTGAGACTCAGATGATAAATGCCACCATAGGAAGATCAGACGGTTACCACTTTAACCCGGTGATAAATTTTAGCGTCACTAATGGTGCGACAGCCAGAAATTAGGTACCTCCCAATGTAACGTAAAATGAAATACACAGCAACACCTGTGAAGCATTCTTGCCAGAATGTTCAACCTAAATCTAATTGGGCTTTTCAATACAGGGGACAGAGGAATAGGTTAGATGACACCACAGAAAACAATCAGACAAATACAGAAGGAGGGACATTTTAAAGATAAAATACCTGCTCTCTTCAAGCCAAAGTCATGATTTAAAAAAAAGAGAGAGAGCAATATTGTACTGTAAAAAAAATGAAAGGGAGGATTTTCTAGATCAAGAGATATTTAAAGAGACATAATAGATGTGACAGTTTAATTCTGGTTCAAACAAAAGAGCTATAAAGACATATGTGGAGAAGAATTCGGGAAATTTGAATATACACTGAGTTTTAGATATTGGAGAATTGTCAAGGATGATAATAATGTTATGGTTATGTAGAAAATGTCCTTACATTTTGGAGGGGCATACTGAAATACTTAAGAGTGTAACGTCGTGATATCTGTAACTTAAAGTACTTCCACCAAAATAAAAAAAGACACCAGTGCAGAAAAGTATGAATAACTATTAAATGTAGATGATGGGGACTTCCCTGGTGGCACAGTGGTTAAGACCCGTGCTCCCAATGCAGGGGGCCGGGGTTCAATCCCTGGTCAGGGAACTGGATCCCACATGCCACAACTAAGGAGCTTGCATGCCACAACTAAGGAGCCACAATTAAGACCTAGCACAACCAAATAAATAAATAAATAAATTTTAAAAGTAAATGTAGATGATGGGTTTATGGGTAATTTTAATTCTGACTTTCTACTTTTTAGCATGTAAGTTTTTGTAAAAAAGAAAATTTTAAAGGATGATATGATGCATGTGAATTGTTCAACAGAATTCCTGGCACTCCGTAAATGCTTACTAATATTGGCTTTTACTACGATTATTGTTTTTATTATTTCCAGTTGTCAGTGCTGCTACCAATGCCTGCCAACATTACCATGAAGGCCGCTGCCCCCCAAAGCCCAGAGCACTGGTGTCAGTGTGGACTGCTGTCTCCAGTCCCTGCCTAAGCGTGAAAGCCAGTGTTGCTGAGGCCTGTGCTCTCAATAACACGCATTTTGTTGTTGTTTTTCAGATTTTGGTCATTCTTAATGCATCCTGTTCCCTGGAAACTGGACCAGAGAAGAGTCTGTGTGGTGGGTCCTGGGCTCTATTCAGACAACAGCTATGAAGATACTGATGAGCCAGCTGTGTTGGAGGTGGTGAGGGTTGGAGGAAGGAAGGGTCCCGGCCCAGGCTTCATCTTCACCATGAAGGGACACCAGTGAATTTTGATATACTCCTCTTCCTCACTCACGCTTCTCCAACAAGGAGGATTGTTTTATCTTACTGGCAAATTCAGGAGCAAGCACTTAGGCATGGACAGCTCAGCCTCTGCCTGTGCAGGACACATTATGTGTTAGGTTTTCCACATGCCAAGGCTTGCTGGCAAAGGCTCTGTGCCTACAGGAGGAGCCTGCAGGGTCACCTGTGATTGGGAGGATATTTGTCCAATCCTGAGATTCAAGATGGAAGTCCACGTTGCCACTCTAAAGCCGTGTTCTTCAGTATTATAAAAAAAAACAAGCAACAACAAAACACCCAAAAAACTATTTCCTCCTCCAGCTCCTTATTCCACTTTATTGTTTAGTTTCAAAGCACATGGAAGAGAAAAGGAGTGCTATATGTCCATTTTCTCAAACCCAACATCCTGCGCCGAACACTTGAGCTCCTAATTTTCCTACTCAGGTAAGTTCTTTCCCAGATCCTAGATACACATTCTACACTCTAAGGCATGCAGATATGCCCGGTAATGCCTGAATATTAAGAAAACACAGTTGATCTGGGATTTCTGTTCTATGCATTTTAACTAAACTCAATACACTAGGGATTACTAGTTATCAAACTTAAAGAGCTGGGCAAATGGGTTTTATATGAATTATAAGAAATTTTCAAGTTGGAGAACATTCTGAGTGAAGCTGAGTGAAATATGAGATTGCTATTAGTTCTCCTAGATATTCTAATGTTTCAAATTAGAAAGAGGAAGAGAACAAAGATCCATACGCTACAAGTATAGAATTAGTAAGTCCTTTAGTAATTACTTTTTCTGTGGTCTGAGGAAAATGCTAAAGTTAATCTTTTTTTTTTAATTTATTAATTTTTTGGCTGCATTGGGTCTTCATTGCTGCACACAGGTTTTCTCCAGTTGCGGCGAGCAGGGGCTGCTCTTCGTTGCGTTGCGCGGGCTTCTCATTGCGGTGGCTTCTCGTTGCGGAGCACAGGCTCTAGGCACGCGAGCTTCAGTAGTTGTGGTTTGCGGGTTCTTCCTCACTCACGCTTCTCCAACAAGGAGGATTGTTTTATCTTACTGGCAAATTCAGGAGCAAGCACTTAGGCATGGACAGCTCAGCCTCTGCCTGTGCAGGACACATTATGTGTTAGGTTTTCCACATGCCAAGGCTTGCTGGCAAAGGCTCTGTGCCTACAGGAGGAGCCTGCAGGGTCACCTGTGATTGGGAGGATATTTGTCCAATCCTGAGATTCAAGATGGAAGTCCACGTTGCCACTCTAAAGCCGTGTTCTTCAGTATTATAAAAAAAAACAAGCAACAACAAAACACCCAAAAAACTATTTCCTCCTCCAGCTCCTTATTCCACTTTATTGTTTAGTTTCAAAGCACATGGAAGAGAAAAGGAGTGCTATATGTCCATTTTCTCAAACCCAACATCCTGCGCCGAACACTTGAGCTCCTAATTTTCCTACTCAGGTAAGTTCTTTCCCAGATCCTAGATACACATTCTACACTCTAAGGCATGCAGATATGCCCGGTAATGCCTGAATATTAAGAAAACACAGTTGATCTGGGATTTCTGTTCTATGCATTTTAACTAAACTCAATACACTAGGGATTACTAGTTATCAAACTTAAAGAGCTGGGCAAATGGGTTTTATATGAATTATAAGAAATTTTCAAGTTGGAGAACATTCTGAGTGAAGCTGAGTGAAATATGAGATTGCTATTAGTTCTCCTAGATATTCTAATGTTTCAAATTAGAAAGAGGAAGAGAACAAAGATCCATACGCTACAAGTATAGAATTAGTAAGTCCTTTAGTAATTACTTTTTCTGTGGTCTGAGGAAAATGCTAAAGTTAATCTTTTTTTTTTAATTTATTAATTTTTTGGCTGCATTGGGTCTTCATTGCTGCACACAGGTTTTCTCCAGTTGCGGCGAGCAGGGGCTGCTCTTCGTTGCGTTGCGCGGGCTTCTCATTGCGGTGGCTTCTCGTTGCGGAGCACAGGCTCTAGGCACGCGAGCTTCAGTAGTTGTGGTTTGCGGGTTCTAGAGCGCAGGCTCAGTAGTTGTGGCGCACGGGCTTAGGTGCTCTGCGGCATGTGGGATCTTCCCTGACAAGGGCTCAAACCTGTGTCCCCTGCATTGGCAGGTGGATTCTTAACCACTGCGCCACCAGGGAAGTCCAACTAAAGTTAATCTTGAAGTTGAAATACTGGATGCCCTTCCAGGAACCATCTCAACTTGCTCTTCCTTGCCTAATAATTTCAACTATCAGGAGATATATTTCCTAGGAAGATACATCACCAAATTCTTAAAGTAAAACAACTGATACAATGGATTTTGATACGAGCAGAAAACACCTACACGTAAGCCAAATAAACTAAAGACAATGATTTTAATACATTTTTAAATGTGGTAAAATATACATAAGATGTATCAACTTAGCTAGTTTTAAAGGGTAGATCAGGGTTATTAAGTACATTCACATTATTGTGCAACCATCACCACCATCCGTCTCCAGAACTCTTTCATCCTGCAAAACTGAGACTCTGTACCAAGTAAATGACTTCTCATTCCCTCCCATCCCCCCAACCCCTGGCAACCACCATTCTACTTTCTGTCTTTATGAATTTGACCATTCTCTGCACCTCCTATAGGTGGAATCATACAGTATTTGTCTTTTTGTGACTAAAGACAATTATTTTTAAGTGGCTTCCTTCCTATGTTCTGCCCATCACTTATGTACACTTGGCCATGGGTACTTGCCCAATAACCCACCCAGCAATTGTACCAACACATAAGCCAGGCAATTTTACATTCAGAAGACCACCTCTTTCCACTTGACTTTTGCATTTAGCAATCACCATGTCAAATAAAGCCTCTGTGCCATAGCCTGTTTTCTTTGTTCAAAGTTAAATTTGTAAGATCAAAACACTCTCCAATTTGTCTGTACCAATCTGGAAGCCTCCTCAACGTGGTATCAGCCTGGGTCATGGGCAGCAGACACCAAAAAGAGGGGGGACCAAAGCCAGACTCAGTAAAAATAAGCAGTCAGGAGTCTGGAGACAAAGCCATCAACAAAAGATGAATGTCAACAGGCAACGTCACAGACAAAGAAGTCTCAACTGAAGGAAGATCCACTGTGCATTTTCAGTAGCTCTGCTGGAGTACAGCAAGGCGTCACATGTGTCAGAGGGTGCCCTTTACCAGCAAAATGTGTCCAGTGTATAAGACATATTAAGAAAATATTCTATATTCTATAGAATATATAGAATATAGAATATTCTATATTCTCTACTTTTATTGTTTAATATTAAAATAAACTAAATCATATTTCTTAATCATCTCATTTCTACCAACAGAAGATACCAAATCCAAAAGCTGAATGGAATCTCACTTAATTCAAGTGTTATTTCTTCTATTTAAACACCTTGCTTTATATTAAAAAACAAAAACCCAGGTCTGAGGACCGAGAGGGAAGAGGGATCTTTTGTCTTAGATAGTTGTTTCTCTTATGAAAGGTGATTCTGGGAATAAGAAGTCAAAACCAATTTGACCTTTGGCCCTGAAATAGCACACACTGAATATCATGAAACCATAATTAGAAATAGTGTTCAGGAACTAATAATAATGTATTTTTCAAACTGATATTACTGTATATAAAACTTTGTAATTAATTCTGGGTCCCAGAAGAATTAATTGTTTCTCATTTTGGGAAGAGTCTGCCTTTCTGTGCCTCAGATTCTTCATATTCTTAGTCAAGGCAGTAATTTTCAAAGTTCAAGTTTCAGAGTTCAGAGTTGAAGTCCTGACAGACATAGTAATTTTCATAATCACTGAAAAAAATCTTCCATTAAAGAATTAAGCAATTAAATCTTGACTTTACTTCATATGAAAGTGTCACGGTCCTGAAAATCGCATCTCTAGATGTCAATTCTTATATACCACTTGGGCACATCATTATTCTTAATACACAGTTTGTTACAGAACCTCAGAATGTTGGAGACAGAATTGGAAGCCAACTACAACAAATTCTTCATTTTTCAGTTGAGGAAACTTTGGTCCAGACTAGTTTAACTCAGTTAAGTTCATGTAACTAGAATAAAAATTCCCATCCCTTGAATCTTATTTCAAGCTATTTTCCTCACACCAAATAAAAATACCTAAATAGTGAGGAAAGAAATTGGTCTTTAGTTAGAATCCAACTCCTAAGACATTTCCGGAGTCCTCTTGCCTGACCAAACTTCTCCAAGATGAAGGATGCTAATTTTGGATAGGAGCTAGTTTCATTAGTTGATTGGACAACTGGCTCAAAAATAGACTGTGTTGGCCATGATCCATGTACTGAAATGCCCATCATAACACCTATGGTGCCCTTCGTAAAACAAGCTGCAATCCCTGGGGACAATAAACAATTAACAATTATAGGGACTTAATTTGAATCATGCCTTGGTCAAATTTAAGTTACAAGGCAAACAGCTTCAGTCCAACCTCCTGAAGTAAGGTAGATTATATGATAAATTTTTAAGAGAGCAGATTTCCAGAGTCTGAATATATAGAGAAGATAATGGTAAAAGGAAGAGATTTATAGATTTCACCAAGAACCAGGATATCTTTTGGAAAATTAGAGTCCATACAGAAAAGAAAAAAAAGTAGGCTATCATCTGAGGTAAAATAGCACCAGACTGTTAAGGTTACTTTTCAAATTTCAGAAAGTTTAAGATTAAGAAATGGGGAGAAAAATGTCTAGAAACATAATATCTGAGTTGTCCAAGATTCAAATAAAGCAATCAAGGAGGAAGTGCAGAACATATCTGAGCAAAATAAGGATAATAAAATAAGGGTGCTGCAACCTAAGAACTAATAGATGGGAGAAGTGGTGAAAGACCAATTTAGTGTGTGCATAACTGCTTCAAATAAACATTAGAGACTTATTAGACCAAATGGCCAGATGGAAATACATGGTAACAAATGAGGGCTGTGATGTAATTAGCAAGTAAGGAACCAGATAATCTCTTGCTGCCAAACAAAAACTCCGTATAGGAAGAATATGGTGTAAGCACACGGGAGGGGATATGGCTTTGTATTTTAGGGCCTCTTAAACAAAAACAAGTTCCAGAACTTTATGAGCAAAGGAAATATGATAGAATCACTGGGGGTAGAAAGTGCCATACTTAAATATCTAGATCAGAGTTTGGCAGATAACAGCCTGTAGGCCAAATCCAGCCTACAGCTTATTTCCGTATAACCTGCAATCTAAGTGAAGTTTAAAAAGGAAATGTAGGGCTTCCCTGGTGGTGCAGTGGTTGAGAATACGCCTGCCTATGCAGGGGATGCGGTTCATGCCCCGGTCTGGGAAGATCCCACATGTCGCGGAGCGGCTGTGCGTGAGAGCCATGTCCGCTGAGCCTGCGCGTCCGGAGCCTGTTGCTCCGCAACGGGAGAGGTCACAACAGTGAGAGAGGCCCGCGTACCGCAAAAAAAAAAAAAAGAAAAAATAAATAAATAAAAAGGAAATGTATTGTTTTAAAGGCATCATATTAAAAATAAATGTGCCTGAGTAGAAAAATATCAGTGATGTCATACATAGCTGAAAAGATGCAAATAAAAAAAATTTTAAGCTAAAAAAAAGAATCAGGACACATATCTGAGGAACCAACCCCAGTATTAAAATACTTGTTAGAAGCAGGGGAGCCAGAAAGATAGCAAGAGAATCAATGAGACCAACTGAGTGATGATCACAAAATAAGAAGTCCATGCAGGTCTGAAAAGGAGATAGCAGAATGAATCATCTTAAAAAGGAAAGCATTAGTGACAGTCTCATTCCTAAATTAACTTTTCTTTTTTCTTTTTTTTTTTTGCGGTATGCTGGCCTCTCACTGTTGTGGCCTCTCCCGTTGTGGAGCACAGACCCTGGACGCGCAGGCCCAGCGGCCATGGCTCACGGGCCCAGCCGCTCCACGGCATGTGGGATCTTCCTGGACCGGGGCACGAACCCGCGTGCCCTGCATAGGCAGGCGGACTCCCAACCACTGCGCCACCAGGGAAGCCCCTAAATTAACTTTTGAAGCAGATCAGTGACAGATACAAAATCAAATAGCGATAAATAAACTAGATGTCTTGGCTGAATCAATAATGCATTTTGTCACAATTTTCTTTCCCAAACTTGAGTAATCACTGGAAATAAATGGGCTCTACCCAAGAGTTTAGAAGGCATTTCAAGGGTGAAATTTGGGATCCACTGAAACTTGTGTAGACAGATCAATTTAATGGAGCTGCTAATGTGACGAGCATTCACAAGTAAGGACCAAAGGGTATGATTCCCTGTACATTTAAGAATAAGATAATCTGCAGAGTAAGGCAAGATAGCTTCTGAAAGGGATATTACACCTCCCTAATATTCTGATGGAAGCATGCAATAAATGTCCTCCATTTAAATACTCAGTAGGCCTGGGTGGGATACGAGTCCATGAAAAATTATGCATATTTGATAGTTCTAATTACAAAAGCAATATTTATTCTTTGTAGAAAATGTGGAAAACACAGAGAAGCAAAATGAGTTCAATTAAAATCATCCATAATCTAGCTAACCAGAGATATCCACTGTTGATATATTGCCATATATTATTTGGGACCAAACACAGAATTTAATTAACTGTTTTATCTTAGAAGAGAACTGACACTGGCTCCCAAAAAGGAGAGAAGGGAAAGGAAAAATATTTTTTAAATTGTGCCAACTCACAAATGGATGCTAAGATCTTAACAAGAGACTGTTTACAATAAAATCCTCAGGTCTGCACATGACACTAAGTTCTTTTTAATAATGAAATATTATGCCACTTATGCAGAGGAAGCTGTGAAATTTTCACAAGACTGCATATGGGAGCAGAAAACTGGCAGATGAAATTCCTTATAGGCAAGTATAAGAGAATACATTTAGGGAAGTGTAAGACCAATTTTCCTAGAAAAATGATGGATTCCAAGGTTTTAGTCACCATCTAGAACATGGAGCATGCCATCATTACAGACTGTACCTTAAAGACAATGTACTGATTCAACTAAAAGATTAAAAATTATGCAGAAACCAATATTATACTCTCATAAAGAACTGTATATCCACAGCTAGAGTGCTCTGTGCATTTTCAGTCCTGCCTTAAGAAGGGCCAAAATAATTCAAAGAAATGATCAAAGCAAGATAGGGGTAGGGAATTAAGAGGTATATTTTATGAAGAATAAAATAAATAAGCTAAAATGATGTACAGCACAGGAATATAGCCACTATTTTATAATAACTATAAATGAAGAATAATCTATAAAAATTTTTAATCACTATGTTGTACACCTGAAACTAGTATAGTACTATAAATCAACCATACCTCAATTTTTTAAAATGCTCAAAAAGGTCAAAGAAGTGGAGACACTTGTCTATGAGAGTCGGTGATTATAATTGGTATTCTCCAGTCTCCAAAGTCTAATTGTGATAGATGAAATCTAAATGAAATGAAGTCTTTAAAATAGTGATATTTCTAGATTAGGTGATGCTTCTTAACCTGGGGTGCATGGCCTTTAGAATGGCATGCACATTTTTCTATACATATGTATTTACATGTATCTGTATATAAATATATATAAATAAAAATTGTATATATTTATGATACATATATATTTCTTCTGTTGATTAGATGCCTAGTTATCATCAGATTCTTAACAGTGGTCATAACCCCCAAATCTCAAGAACTAGTGGTCTAGATGGTAAGGGTATGGATTCAGTCACTAATTCCTGGGAGCAGATCTTGAGGCTTGCAAGAGAAAGTTTTAGAATAAATCAAGTTGTGTTTTACCCCATGAAAAATAAATGTGAGGAACTCATTTCCCTGGGAAAAGCTGTAGAGGAAGAAGACGTAAACTTATGAGACTGTTTGAGGGGAGATGCTTTAGGTAGATCTCTGAGTTTCTGATATTGGGGCTCCATGAGGGCAAGGACTGAGGTCCCTTTTCTTTGCTGCTCTATGCCTAGTGCTTAGAACGGGGGCCTGGCACGTAGTAAGCACTCACTAAATACTTGCTGATCACTCAGGAGCTAGTGGGATCTTGTTGGCGCCATCAGAGGTCGCGCTGCCTGAATGCAGGGTCTTTCGCTGGGTGGCATTTCTGACATTCACAAGGGTGAGGCTCTTTCCC
>NW_006777895.1:604393-613609 GCF_000442215.2 Lipotes vexillifer | reverse complement strand
TCTTTCCCTTACCCTCATCTCATTTTCTCACTTGATCATCTACCACCAGGAGGGCATCTAGATTGTGGAAGAGAACAGGCACCACATCAGCGAAGAACCTCATTATTTTGACCTTCGAAGAAGACAGGAAAAAAGACCTAGAAATGAAATATCAAAGAATTTATGAACATAAAACAGGTAGGCACCACTGTTAAATAGAACACTGTCAAGCAGATTAATTAGTTAACATTTGGAAAGTGCACTGAAGATGAAAATTGCCAAATAAGGGCTTTGCATGTTGAATCAGTTTCTCTTTTGTTATAACTGGGTGGCATAAGAAACAATCCCACTAATAGTTGAGACAACTATTATGCCCAAAATGGGCTGTAGAAGGTCTTTGGCCCTCAGAAGACTGAGCCCAGCGTAGCCCCGCTTTAGGATTTAGGGAGAGCATCTTCCCCCAGTATCTGCGAGGTCACAGCTATGGAGCTACCATCCCTGCTGTTCTCTGCTTTGGTTTGCCAATCCCTCTGCTACAGGCCTCTTTCAGGAGACCTCTTAAGGCCAGGTGAAGGCTTTATAAATAGCTTTGTTAGAACCCAAATTTCGATTCTGTTAAAACGGGTTATTAGCCAACCTCCCCTGGATGGATGGAATGCCATTCTTCTAGAATATTGTGATATTGAGCTATCCAGGTATTCTTGAAACCCAATAGGACAAGAGCCAGAGCTCAGTACCAAGAGCTAGCTCGGCCTGTGCAGTCAGAACAGATACTCTCCCTGGAAGCAGGTGTCATTGAAGAGAGAATCCCGGATCAGATATCATCTGGACTGGGTGGCTGATAGCATGTGAAACCAAATTCTTTCAGTATAATTTGTCTCTGAAAAAAAAAGGGTTCTACATGTTTGATGTAGTTTTATCTATTTATACAGGATTTTTATTTTGACCAACATTTGTTTTGATTTACTTAAGTTTTAAGAACCCTCCTACTTCCAAAAAGAACTGAGACAGCTTATAGATTAAAACAAAGTACAAACAAACTAAAGCAGCCGGGGAGAAACTAGGACAGACAATGCATTACTATGCTGGAATTCTTAGGACACAGTGAATATATGTTAGTAAAAAAAAAAAAAAAAAAGTATTGGAACTGAGGTTAAAAAATCCTGGGCTCTAGTCATAACTCTGTCCCTAATGAACTGTGTGGTCTTATGCAATCATTATTCCACTGGCAAAATAAAGTCTCTCGAAGTCTTTTAACGTGATCTTTTTAAGTGTTTAAAGAATAACGTTCTGGCATTTGTAAGTCAGGCAAAATGGAGCGGGTGAGGTTGTAGGGGGAACCGTTAAGAGATTGAAGTATGATCCAGGTCCAGCAGGGATTAACAGTAGAGATGGACACAAAAGGAAGCAAAAAAGCTGTTTAAGGAAAACTTGACAAAACTTGGAAATTGACTGGATATGAGAAGGAACAAGATGATTCAAAGATACTATGAGTGTTTGTGGCTGGGAGCATGATATGGCTGTGAGTAGAAAGAGGAAAATGCTTCTAGAAAAGGAAGTGCAGCCAGGACGGAGCAGAGTGAGCTTGTCACGTGGAGTTTGTGATGACCGGAAACCATCCAAGGGAAAGATCTATCATGGAGTCATGTCTGGTGCCAGCTGCACCCAAAGCAGGAGACACTCTCTCTGAAGTCATTAGTACTTCAGTGAAGGAGCAGATGAGCACAGACAGGAAGTGTGCAGGGGAGTGGAGTGCTGAGGGCTGAGTCCTGAGTTAACCTGGTTACTCAGTACCAACCGAGCATTTGTTTCTGTCATTAAAGGGTTTTAATTTTTGCTCTTCTCAGGTATGTCCAATCCCGTTCAAAGAGAGTGCCTGCTGGAGAAGACAAGCAGAGAGATGAGAAACTGAGTTTCTGGTGGGTGTTCATCTGGCCTGATTGGCTGAGTTGTACTTTTCTAGCTTTCTTTCGCCTTTTATTGGATGGTGCCACTTAGTCGAAGGTCCTCTTCTGAATGCACGTTGACACCGGGCAACCTGGGATTTCCTGAACTATGTAGGGAGACTCAGTGTGTTTCATCCAACTGTGTTTTATTTTCATTTTCCCAAGTCTGCCCCTGTCCATTCCAAGCTCCCAGGCTTCTAAGAGTCATCTTTTGTGCTGTGCTCACTGCCAAGCTTCTCCAGAAACCTTGGGCAAGTTAAGTCAGGAGTTTGTTAAGATCTCTTTCCTCCCATTTATCAAGGGCAATTGCACAGATCATGTATTCAACCCCCGTGATCTCTTCCCCTAGAACAGTACCCAACTTTGTTAATCCTCAGAGGCAGGTAGATAGTACTGGGGTTTTCCATTGCAGGATATATACTACCACCCACATAATAAATTATAGAACAATGTACTAAACTACCAAAATACTCATCATCAAAATAGAAAAGCATTTTTTATTTTCTTTTCAGTCTTTCCCCTTCTAATCTCGGCATCAAACATACCATAGTAAAAAAGAGGTAAATGTGTTTTATGTTAGAATAATAAGCTTCTCTGAATATAAACTGGATATCTTTTTGGTATGGCACACATTTATATAACATATATGCTAATATATTATTATCTGTATATTATAATGGAGTATTTTCCTGCGAGGTAGGCTGTAATGTATATGTCTTAGTAATTGTAAAACTTGATGGCACGCAAATCTAAAACATTTTTTCAATAACAGAGTATAAATGATATTTTTGAAATTTTATTTATTTATTTATTTTTGGCTGCACTGGGTTTTTGTCGCTGTGTGTGGGCTTTCTCTATCTGCGGCGAGAGGGGGCTGCTCTTCGTTGGGGTGCGCGGGCTTCTTATTGCTGTGGCTTCTCTTGTTGCGGAGCTCGGGCTCTAGGTGCGTGGGCTCAGTAGTTGTGGCTCACGGGCTTAGCTGCTCCACGGCATGTGGGATCTTCCCGGACCAGGGCCCGAACACGTGTCCCCTGCATTGGCAGGTGGATTCTTAACCACTGCGCCATCAGGGAAGCCCCTATAAATGATATTATCAATGTAGTTGATGCTAACATTTGCTAAATCAGCTTTTCTAATGATATTCACTTATGACACAAATACAACAATAAGACCAGACGTGGGAAGAAATAATGTGTGTAATAGAAAAGAAAGGAACACCTAAGGATATAAATTCAACATGATTCTGGCTTTCTTGGAGAGTTGTCAATGGTAGAACATTACTCCTGGTAGCTCTGGTGATACAGGAAGAAGATTCTCCCATCCGTGGTTCTCAGCTACTCATGAACTGAAGTCAGTCAGAAACAAGTGAATGCTCAGGACGGTTGGAGAACACAGCAGCCACAGCAAAATGGTTCTTCTCTCTGCACACTCAGAGGGCAAACTCAGATGAAACAGTCTAAGGGCAGAAGACGGTGGAACTCCACCCACGAGGTAAAAGTAAAAGAGAGAACGTGTGTGTTTGAGACAAAAAAAGAACGGAGTTGTAGGAGTCTCCAACAGAGAAGTATTAACCTTCGGAGGAACGAGATCCCTGTGTTTCTCACTTCTAAGAATTATTTGCACCATCTCTGCCCTGACATATCATCAAATATTTATTTTGAATGTAAGTGGAAAGTTCTGAAAGTATACGAGGAAAATTGCTAGAATCAGAACCAGTCGGTTATGTTGTCTCTATGCTACTTCCTAGCCCTGTGTCATGAAGCAAGTTATTTAACCTCTCTGCCTGTTTTTTTATTTGTTTTTTATTTGTTTTTTTTTTATCTTTCTGAGCCTGTTTTTTTTAATCAGTAAAATGGGAATAGTAATTATAATGTGTCCCTTACAAAGTTGTTATCAAGATTCCTGAGACGGTGTAGCTAGAAAGAATTTTGTAAATTTTGAGTGCTATGCCAATGGCAGTTATTAGCAATTCTCTAAGACCAGTAGCATGTATTTATCTATTTATGATTGATATTGAGCTCAGTTCACTTGGGGATGAGCAAGGTCACTCAGGCAGTTGTGGGGGTGATTTGTGAAGAGTTCCACCAGCATTTGGGGAGATAGGGTCTGTGGAAGGCGGCAATGAGACTACAGGAGGCTGCACGGAGGGGATCGGCTCTGTAGAGGCTGTCTCTGTCTGACCCTGGATTCCAATGGCCTTCCAGAAGTTACAGTGGTAGGGGTTTGGTGCCTATAACAAATGTACCTCTGGGTGGCTTCCTTGCTGGACAAAAGGGGGTGAGAACCTCACTGATGGAGCGCTAATTCCCACCTCAGCCTGACCCCAGCTGCCACTGGGTGTCACTGTGAAGAATGACTGCTGGAGTCATCCCACCCAGACCCTCTGGTGTCCCTGAAGGTCTGTGCACAGGGGTCCTTGATCATTGCTAGTTCAAAGGGATGTAGACAAGAAAAATGGGAACAGTGACCAATAGGGTCTTATGTTTAGTTAGCTTATTTCATTCTGCTGACTCAGCCCGCCTCTTTTTTTTTTTTTTTTTTTAATCTTTCTTTCCTTGCTCCAGGCCTTTCTTCTCCATGTTTCTCCTTTTTGCAAACTCTCTCCCTTCCTTTGGACTTCCCTCCTTTTCTCATGCTTTTAAATCATTCTTCTCCCTTTCCCTTTAAATTGTCATTGTATTAAATCAAAACATTTCAATATCTCTTATGCAAAATAAGTAGGGTTTTAGACTCTCTGCTCTTAAAATATATAAACAAAAATAATTTACAAAAAAATGAAATTAGGTTCATTTATTTAATGTAATGATCTTTTTTTTTTTAATGTCAGAGGCCCTTGATAGGAATTTGAACTTGAAGCAGTTTTAAGTGTTAAAAAGTCCACAACTGTCACCACAAAAAATTCCTGAAAAACTCCATCATGAAACATATCACTGTAAAGCAGATTGTATCGTCCCATAGAAACCAGTTTGTAATTAGAGGTTGTGTTCTTGATCAAGGACTTAAATTCAATAAATCATAGATATGACCAACAATAAGTCATAAAGGAAAAGACACAACAATAAAATTTTATAGGCATTTGAAATAGTAAAATTAGGCCCCAGGTCTTATAAAATGAGCAAAAACAGAGCATGCACCATGACTACGACAGGACCCTAACCTGCTATTAACTACACTGATCACATAAAAATACAACTCTACCTTGTCATAAATTTGACTAAAAATTAATATATATAATGGATATTAAACATTTAATTAGCAATAACTTTGTGTGCTGTCCTTGACTTTAGAAAAACTTTCTAGGGAGCCTTTGGGTGAGTTGAGCCTCCTTAAAAAGCCAGCTGGTGAGCAGGAACTAGGTCAGAGCGTGGTGTTGGCCTTGGATGGGGTTCTGTTTTACACTCAATTTAGTCACTGAGACAAGTGAACATTCTAATTAAATTTGTAGGGGAGGGACTTCCCTTGTGGTGCAGTCATTAAGAATCCACCTGCCAGGGCTTCCCTGGTGGCACAGTGGTTGAGAGTCCACCTGCCGATGCAGCGGACATGGGTTCGTGCCCCGGTCCGGGAAGATCCCACATGCTGCGGAGCGGCTGGGCCCATGAGCCATGGCCGCTGAGCCTGCGCGTCCGGAGCCTGTGCTACGCAACGGGAGAGGCCGCAACAGTGAGAAGCCCGCGTACCGCAAAAAAAAAAAAAAAAAAAAAAAAAAAGACCCCCCCTGCCAATGCAGAGGACATGGATTCGACCTCTGGTCTGGGAAGATCCCACATGCCATGGAGCAACTAATCCTGCACGTCACAACTACTGAGGCTGTGCTCTAGAGCCCGTGAGCCACAACTACGGAGCCCGCGTGCCACAACTACTGAAGCCTGCGTGCCTTGAGCCCATGCTCCTCAACAAGAGAAGCCACCGCAATAAGAAGCCTGCGCACTACAACGAAGAGTAGCCCCCTCTTGCTGCAACTAGAGAACACCCACGTGCAGCAACAAAGACCCAACATAGCCCAAAATTTATTTATTTATTTATTTATTAAAAGAAAAATTTGTAGGGGATGTTCCAAAACTTTAAGATCTTGTTAATAAGGATCAGAAGCTGGAAAAGTGGACGGATCTCAAAAGAATGAGATTCAATAGGGATTTATGATGAGATTGTCATCTCAGTAGAAGAACAAACCATGTATCATTATTATCAAAGAAACATTTCCTGAGGTCTCATCAAGCTAGGGGAAATACAACTGTTGTGTAAGAGGTTTAAAAGTAGTAAAAGGGCTAATCATAGATAAAGTTAATACCCTAAGTTAAAAGACATAAGTAAACATAAAATAGGCACATTTTGTAAGTATAACACATAGACATTAAATAGTCAATAAAAGCAGTAACTTAAGATTTGGGGGTTCCCCTAACCCCTCTGCCTACTGTAGCAGAGCACACAGCACCTGTGATGTCACCCAGTGTGACAATAGAGAGTGACATGGCTGTCTTCCTGCTCAGCTGTGTGTTCCCTGTGTCTTCCCATTTTCTACCAAGCTGACCAATAACAAGCCCTCAGTCAATGTTTGTTGAATGAAAGGACAAATTAACACTCTTTTTCAGTGAGAAGCACTTGAGTAGGAGTCAAAAGCCCTGAGTTCTAAACCCCCCTCAACCACTCACTGCAACTGGATCTGGAATAAGTTCCAGTGAGGGGGTCCCTCACCTTTTGAATGCAAAGGACCACATTTATTACTCCTTCCAATGTTAGGCTCATGCCACAAAAATATTGGACTGCCAAATCCCTTTCATTAGGCGATCCTTTATAGTTTTCCCTTGAGACAACCAGCGTTAGCACACTAAGTCTATATGATTATTGCCAAGGGCTGAAAAATTACATTTTTATAGTCTATACAGTTTATCATTGGTAAATATTCCCCTTTTTAAAGGTGAAAACAGATCATTGCTACCCTTACATTACTATATTCAGAGTCTCCAAGGTGAAAGCAGTCTTGATGCTATCTGTGGGGCCTTCTCATCCTAACTTTGAAATCTGAATAATTTGGGGTTAGGGCCTAGAGAGGAAAAGCTAGGATGTGATAACAGTCTACATCCAAACATATGTAATCATGGATAAGTATTTGTGAAATATAGGAAAAGTGAAAGCAGGGAAAGAAAATATGAAAGGAATTATCTATTTAAATAGAAGAAATAGGGATGTACATTTTTTAAAAACTCTCAACAGCAAGCATTTCCACGCACAACACAGAATTACCCAAAGACACATCAGTGAATCACATGGTCCTCTAGAAGGGACTTGAAAAACACATGGTCCTCCCTCAGCAGCCAAAGGGTCAGGAATCCATTCCATAGCGTTTCTGACTGGAGGATGCCGGCCTGGAATTTGATGAGTGAGACCCCAGGGCAATGCCTCCCAATCCAAGTGTAGATGGAAAACTACCTTAATCGTTAGCTATATTCTCAGAGGATGAAGAGTAGAGGGGAGGAGGAGCATAGAGAAGGGGGAGAAGCCAAGCCACAGACACTACCTTGCTGGGAGACGCAGGAGAAAGTACTGAAAATGCCCCCCTGGAATCCAGAGGGAAAGGCCTAGGACCACAGCACACTCTAGGTCGTCCCCAGGTGCGACGCAGCTGCTTCAGGACTGGGAGAGCTCAGGAAACACGTTCTTCCTTGCTCTGCCTGAGCTGCCCCATCCATCCAATGGAGACAGCCATCTTGCCTCATTCAACTGGGGTAAAAGGAGGCATAGGTACTTTGAAAAGTTGAAAAAGTTGCTAAACTATGGCTTTTAAGAAAGGCATAAACAGCTCTGTATATCTGGGGTGAAAGAGCACTTTTGCATAAAGGCTGAAGTGTGGGCTGCTGTCTGCCTCTTCAGCCCTACGATGCTCTGATCCCGGGCCCGGGGACAGTGGGTTCGCAAACCCATCACCTCCGGTGTTGTTGCTATGCTTAGGAAAGCAGGCCCAGAAAGGGTAGTCTTTCCTGACATGAGCTTTAAAAAAAGAAAAAGAAGAAGAAAAAACAAAAGTTTCCAAATTGTTCTTCCCTTTAAAGTACTAAGAAAGAATAAAAGAACTGAAAAAAATGGAAGACAGAAATCACAGAAGAAAATAAAAAGATGAGGGTAGATTGGAAAATTTGAAAAATGAGGGAAGAGAATAAGAAGGGGAGAGAGGAAAAGATCAGAGAGATAAAAGAGATTTGTGGAGAAGAAAAAAAGAGAGAGACTGAGAGGAGATACAGGCCAACTTGAAAAGAAATGGAAGAATGTGTAAAAAAACCGACTTCACTGAGCACAGGAATAAAAAGCAATGCCAAATAAAAGGCAAAAGAAAAAAGCACTAAAATGAAAGAGATATCAGAAAGGGAAAATGTCACATAGAGATAAAAGAGATTTTTTTAAATGGGGGTAAAAAAATCCTCCAAACAGTTTTATTTAGTTAGCCAAGGAAGAATATGAATTCAAGAGGATAGGGAGATAAGAAAAGGAATGACAAACAGTCATATAAGAAATTAAATAATATTAAAGAAAAGAACAAGGAAGAAAGGAGACAAATGATTTTGGCAAAAGAGAAACTTATATAAGAAATTTCAGCAGGCTAAATTAGGTTAAAAGCCCTTTGTAAACATCGTCCTCAATCAAAAGCATGTATTGGACTCACTTTGAACCTGGCAAACACAGGTAGCGAGAACACAGAGGCCCTTTAAAGAGGAGCGAAGACAAATCAGAAAACAAAAGTAGTTAACCTGGAATAAAAACTCCAGGGCACACAAATCAGTCTTTTATCCTGTCACCTGACACAGAGAAGGCATTCTAAAAGTATCTGTGGAATGAATAAATGAATGAGTGGATGGATGGGTGGATGGGTGGATGGATGGATGGATGATGGATGAATGGATTGGTAAATCTATGGAGTTTCAGGAGCCTCCTGTGTGTCTATAACTCCTGATGACACAGAAACATTCTCTGCTCCCCAATGTGGAAACTCCTCTTCCTCCTTTGGTCTGTCAGCAAAAATGACAAAATCTCTGTGATCCATGGGCTACTCACCAGGGAGTCATCCCAGCCCCATTTCCCATTAGCAGAGGAGAAGGGAAACGTAAAAGTTTTTAACTTTTCAAAGCATTTCTAGAATAGCTCATTTTATCCCTGGCAAGTTGAGTGAGGCAACATAATTATCTTTCATTAAAATCAATTCTGAGGGCTTCCCTGGTGGCACAGTGGGTGAGAGTCCGCCTGCCAATGCAGGGGACGCGGGTTCGTGCTCCGGTCCGGGAAGATCCCACATGCCGCG
>NW_006777895.1:602580-604278 GCF_000442215.2 Lipotes vexillifer | reverse complement strand
CCACTGGGCCTGTGCGTCCAGAGCCTGTGCTCCGCAGCGGGAGAGGCTGGCGCGGGGGGGGGCCCAGGGCCCCCGACAAAAAAAAAAAAAAAAAAAAAAAATCAACTTTGAGAAGTCTAGTGGTCATTTTAATGACCCCAGAAAAAGAAAACAATACCAGTCATGGGATAAGAAGGGCTAAATTGTAACATTCCCCCAACACCTGAATAAGAGAGATTTCAGCACTACTGTGATTGAAGACAATTTAGCTTCACTCAGGATTCTTTGAAAAAGTGAGAGGTTAGCTGGGTTTTAAAATTTGAAAAAAAACAGGGCTTGAGGATATTAGACTAGGAAATGGAAAACACACAAGCATGAGCACCCACAATTATAGTACACTTAAAGCAATCAAAATCAACACTGAGAATTCTAGTGCCATTTAAGTGGCCTTGAATCAGGACCCAAAAACTCTCTCCACTCACTTCAACTGTTTTCGTAATAGAATCTACTTCCTACCTACCAAAGCCTAACACTAAATTTAGAGCATTTTTTTTCCTTTAAGGGATACCCTTTATAAGGCAAATACTGTGATAAACCTAGGGAGACACTAAGCAATAATTAAAAATGATTAAATGTGTATCAATCTCAAACTTGAAGTTATACAACTGCAAAGGATAGTTACAAAATAGAGTTTGTATTGCAGGGAGTGGTCCTAAGACCTGCAAGGGAATTTTTCATCATTTCCTTGAGAGCCAGAAAACCAATACCAACAACTATGGCCAAGCTTCAGAAGAGCAACTCAGAGCTAGACAAATATGTTTTTATGTCATCCCAGAGACTTTCAAGTTGCATATTAAGTATGACATATTTAAATAAACACATTTAAATTTATGGCATGGTAAGCCATGTTCATTTCAAATTGTCAAGAAATCCATTAGATAAATAGCATAGACTTGTTCTTCTAAAAAATATAATATTAAATTGGGAAATATTTTAAATAGGATTTTAAAGAGTTGCTCATATTAATGGAATTAATTACTGAAGGTTGTCATGTATACTATCAAGTTTCTTCTCTGTTTGAGAATAAATGGATTTCCTTTCATGTCTGCTTTCTTCAGATCAGAAATAATCCAGGTGTTGAGAGAGCCAGTGGTATGTTGTTACTACCCTAACTTAAAAAAAATCAAAATATTAATATCAGTTTCTAAAGTGAGCACAATTATTTAATTTATGTAATATGACTCATTTTCTAAGCTTGTGCTACTGGAAATGGATATTATTATTCTCTTCAATTGAGCAGAGTTTAAACTCAGACTCACATATAAATGAGGGTCACAGAATCAGAAATTAAGATGGGTTATACAAGAAGAGAATAATAGAATGTTCTTGGAATTGGAAGGAACCTTGGCAATCATCATAGGTGCTTAATAAATATGTCAATTGGAAAATGTTACCAATAATGAAAAAAAACTGAATTTTGGAAAACAGTGCCAGTTATATTGTGAATCCATCCTAATCACTGGCTATTTTCAGCAATTCCTGTTTAAGTGGTCAAACTTTTTTCTGCAGTGTAAGGCAAAGAGGAACTGCACAATAACATACCCATGAGTCTGAATGAGGTTTTGCTGTTGAATTTGTTGCTGGAAATCACTTTTTAGTGGCCACAGTCTCCTTCAGGAGCCTCTTAATGAGACCTAGGAGGAAAAAAAAAGATCGGAA
>NW_006777895.1:577699-602489 GCF_000442215.2 Lipotes vexillifer | reverse complement strand
TCGGAAGATGATGATAAAAAATGATACTGCAGGGCTTCCCTGGTGGCGCAGTGGTTTAGAACCTGCCTGCCAATGCAGGGGACACGGGTTCGAGCCCTGGTCTGGGAAGATCCCATATGCCGCGGAGCAACTGGGTCCATGAGCCACAACTACTGAGCCTGCGCGTCTGGAGCCTGTGCTCCGCAACAAGAGAGGCCATGATAGTGAGAGGCCCGCGCACCACGATGAAGAGTGGCCCCTGCTCGCCACAGCTAGAGGAAGCCCTCGCACAGAAACAAGGACCCAACACAGCCAAAAATAAATAAATAAATTTATCAAAAAAAAAAAAAATGATACTGCAAATGGTATGCAGTTAGGCTGAAATGGACCAGAAACATTGATCCACTGACCTACCTAAAAGGTAAAACATTCCCTGCTACAAAGTGGACCTTTTCTCATCAACTTTTTAAGAGCTCCTTAGGGCACTCTTTAACGCCACATAAAAAGTGTTTGCCAAAGGAACCCTGGGGTACTAGAAGGTTGTAAGTGACGAGCTAATTCTCAGAAGAGTTTTGGCTATATTGGATCACCATAGTATTAAGTGAAGAGTGCCACAGGATCTCAGAGCCCTTTTTCTGCTGAAATTTACTCAGTCATGATCATCCTATCATTTTTTTTTTTAATGAAACAGAAATAAGTGAGTTGGAACATTCATCCCATACTGGGAAGCCAAACTATATTCATTTCTATTATTTTATTATTTTTTGCCTAGTTGGCCATATCTGCTTCCTGTTTGTGTAGTGATTGGAACATACTGACAGATACTGACAGATGTTGAAGCATGATTCAAAACTCAACCAGGGGGCTTCCCTGGTGGTGCAATGGTTGAGAGTCCGCCCGCCGATGCAGGAGACGCGTGTTCATGCCCCGATCCGGGAGGATCCCGCATGCCGTGGAGTGGCTGAGCCCATGAGCCATGGCCGCTGAGCCTGTGCGTCCGGAGCCTGTGCTCCGCAACGGAAGAGGCCACAACAGTGAGAGGCCCGCGTACCGCAAAAAAAAAAAAAAAAAGAAAAAACTCAATCAGGGCAATTTTTCCAAAAAATAATTAAAGACTGCATTCAAGCCTGGCATATACATAGACACCTACTGTATTTGCATAGCCCAAGCTTACAGGAAGTTTTAATCAATCATTTTCTGTGTGTAGAATTATCCAACCAGAAAACCATTACTTATTTCGCTAAAAAAAATACTTTTGTTTTTCTTTGCTGCTAGATTAGTTGCCTCCCATCTCCCACTCACCTCCCTCCCTCCACCAGCAAAAAAAAAAAAAAATGTTTATATCAAAATATAGGGATCAATGTCCCAGTTTATAAACAATCTTGGCTTATTTTTAAATCTCCAAAAAAAATAGATTCTGTCACTTCTTTTCCCAATATGCATAAAAATTCTATCTTCTGTCACATACCTCTTCATTTATATTTATTGAGTGTTCCTCACTATGCCAGGTGCTAGGAAACTAGTAAACAAAAGAGAGAGACAAGTGTTGATTAAATAATCATAAAAAGTATGAAGTACAAAAGTATGACTGAAGAAGGTGCTATATAAAAGGATAAACCAGGGGAACCTGATATAACTGTAGGTCTGGAGTGGTGATGGGTCAAGAAAGAAGCAATATTTGAGCAGAGATTTTAATAAATAGACATTAATCCAACAGAATTTGGGAGGGAGAGACAAGAGAGGGAGGAGAAAGTTGCAGGCAAGACAAAAACAACACGTGCAAAGGCCCTGGGGCAAGAGGGAGAATGCACATTGAAGAACAGAAAGGCTTAAGAGAATGTAATACAGAAAAAGAGTGAGAGGGTTGAATTAGCTGAGGCTGGAGTATGTGAGTTTTTGCAGACTTCCTAAGGAGTTTGATCTTCAAAAGCAACTGGAAGTTATTCAAAGGTTTCCAGATTCACATTTTCTTTTAATTTTTGTTTCGTTTGTTTTGTTTTTGTTTTGCGGTACGCGGGCCTGTCACTGTTGTGGCCTCTCCCGTTGCGGAGCACAGACTCCGGACACGCAGGCTCAGCGGCCATGGCTCACGGGCCCAGCCGCTCCGCGGCATGTGGGATCTTCCCGGACCGGGGCACGAACCCGCGTCCCCTGCATTGGCAGGCGGACTCTCACCCACTGTGCCACCAGGGAAGCCCCAGATTCGCATTTTTAATAGCTCATTCTGGGTACAGTATATTAGAGTGAGGAGGTCTTTCAATTGACTTAAAACAGGTGACAGTAGTACCTGCTGTAAGGATACCAGTGAGTTAGAGGGGAGTGTATGCATTCCGGAGATATTTAGGCAGTAAAACCCACAGGACTTGGCCTTGTTAAATGAATACATGAATGTATTAGTGAATCAGTCCTCAAAACGGTTCACATTCATTTACTCTTCCCACTTCCCACACTGACTGAATTTTAGAAAAATTCTCTATACAAATGGTAATTTTTAAAAAGAGAAAGTATAAAGTACATCCAGTGTTTTATGAAAAAAAAGGCATGAGTCCTTATATCTTATGGACCTTATTTCAGGTTATAGACAAACCATCTTTAATTCAGTTATTTTTCCCCTTTGAATATTTTTGCAAGAAACTTTCCCAGGTTTCTAATTCATTCCCTACATTTATTAACATGTAAATGTTAACAGCCTTCAATTTAGAACCAAGCTACAGATCACTCTTAAAGTGTGTTCACCAGAACCAGCCTTTGTGGAAGTAATAGCTATTACTTTAAAAATATATTTTTTAGAAAGGAAACAATGGTTAAGCACTATTCAACAAGTTTCCTTACTGAAAGGCTTTTCAGAGCCTTTAATGTGCTAATATGCATTATGAATTTCCAAGAAAGAAACTCATGTGTCCAACTCATGTGTCCATGGAATGCCTTCCACTGAGTATCTCAGGGATTCCATAAGAGCCTTTGGGTAAAGAGCTATATACATATTGACTCAGTTCCTTGAACAGAGTTTTGCATGAAACAGGTCTTTATAATTTGTTAAATGAATGAAGATATAGATTACGACTTGCAAACTCTTAAGTCTCAGACGAGAGGGGGTTGGCAAATGTCCCAGGTCTCCACTGGGGGTAGCATTAGAAGGACAGCCTCTTATTACTCAGTTTCCAGCCAACTTGTTGACATGAAATATTCCTTTTTTTTTTTTTTGAGAAGCCAGAATTCTATATTTCTGTATGAAATTTCATATTTAAAAATGTTTTAATGCTATAGGTCATATTTAAAAATGTTTTAATGCTATAGGTCAAATGTTTTAATGCTATAGAACATATAGGTGACCAGTTTTCAACTTCAGAGGGCGATATTTCTCCACTTTAAAACAAAATTACAATGAAGAGTCAGGACAAGCAACTCTAATGGAGCCACCAAGAATCCTTCTGCGAAATCCACAAATGCTTTCCACCCTTTTAAGGAACCCACAGTGTCCATTTGAGGAACATTAACTCCTTCATTGCCTGGAGGTATCATCAGAAGCCCGAAAATAAATAACTCACCAAATGACACTGTCAGACCCTGAAAGAAAGAATTATTTCATTTAAGTAAGCACATTTTTCTCCCTATTGAGGAAAGATCAGGTCATTCAGGAATAAAGAGCAATGGAAGAGCAATCCCATTTGAGAAAGAGCATTATTATACCAGAGACCACACTTAGAGCAGCATAATCAGACCAGAGTTTAATTACAGGTGGGATTGTCAGATTGTTTGTCTGTTTTGCCTAAAAGAAGAAATATCACTTTAAAAGACAGTCAACTCTCAGGTATTTAGGATCTGATTCATCATTTTATTGGTGACCTAACCCCAAATTTTGTCCTTTCTTGCTTAGAATACTTGTCCATTTCAGTGGTAATAGGTGCAGACAAATGCAGACTTATCAAGTTTATATGCCTTAAATTGAACCAAAGATACACACACATACACCGTACACACAGCATTAAGTATTCTGTCGGGGTTTTTTTCCTTATTTATGTTATTGCAGTAATGGTGCTTTATGGCTTATCCTTTGCTTAAAATTCTATTTGTATACCTTTTTTATCAGTTAGAAGTCCAACATGAATAGTGGGGGGAAAAAATTATAGCACTGGCATGTTTCTATTTTGTAAAAATCAATTGTATTTTTAAATGAAGTGTAAACTTGAAAAAGTGAGGTTTTTTTTTTTTACTGCTAATGGAACCATATATATAACAAAACCTCTCTAACTAGAGATAACTTGTTTCATGACCTCAACAATCTAAAACATATCCAAGAAAATGAAATTGAACTAATAAGTCTATGAGAGCCAAAACATGATAACAAAAAATAATACCACGACCTCATGTTGCCACAGCGGGTTTTCTTTAAATCATTTTGAAACATCTTCATAAATATAATCTCATTTGGTTATTCTTAACAACATTGTAAGAAGGAAAGGGTTGGCAATATTATCCCCATTTTTCCGATGAGAAATGGAGGGTTACCATACAAGATTTCATCCAAATCAGGACATTGATTGAGGCCCTATTAATAATGACGCCAGAACAACAAACATAAACTGGGACGATCCCAGGCAAACTGGAACATACAGTCACCCTAGAAATATGGTGGCTCAAGGCCATGTCCTTTTCTCAGAGCTTATTTGCTCCTGTAGTAGCTGACATGCCTCCCCTGCGAGGCAAGATGCTACCTGTAGCTGACAGGTGAGGGGTACAGAGTCAGCCTAGAAGGGCAGGGTTGGACCGGGAGTCTAACACAGACGAATTAGGCCAATGGTCCAAATCATGGTCACCAGGGCACTTAATGAACTTGTGGCTAATGTCCGATTCAAATGTCAGATCAGTCCCCAGATCAAACACAGTGCCCAGACTCTGAGTCAGGCAATGGAAGAGTCCTCATGTCAGGGCTTTGTTCCCCAGTATTTCCAGTGAGTAACTACTCTGTGTTTGGGCTATGGGGATTGGTCAGGAGGGATAAGAAATGATGGAGAAAAAGACAGCAAAAGTCAAGAAGGTAAGTCTGAGACAATAGAGGTAAAATTCAAAAGCAGTCCCCAATCCCAACACAGAGGAACAGAGCTTAACATTTAGGGACATGGACCGGGCGTGTAAGCTGGAGCTTATCGGGAAGCAGCAGCTCCTGGGGCATTCACCAGGGCTAGGGACCTGAGGACCAAATATCAGATTTAGAGCACTAATACTAAACCCAGGAATGAGGCTTCTAATTTCTGCTAGGCTGGCAGCTAGGGGAAATCTTCAGAAAAAAGAAAGGAAGAACAGTGAGTCTCATAGGAGCCCCAGTTCTGACCAGTTCATCATCTGATCATCTTGGTTATCGACAGCAAGTGGTGAATGGGATGCTGCTGGACCCAGGCATTCTCATAGTCAGAGACCTGCTGACCAACTGACATCTGGGAAGAGGCAGATGCCCTTGAATGAGTGAACAGAGACCTGCATGGGTTAAGCAGGATTCTGAGTCCCAGTAGTTCCTGAGGACCCTTGGTTAGATGGTACCTAATGGGCTTCTTGGCTCTAAAATTGGTTTTAAATGGTGAACCTTAACCTTCTTTTTCACAAAGGTTAAATTATATGCTATTTAAAAAGGTGTGGCCATATGTAATAGATCTTAGAAAGATGGTCTGTCCAAAATAATTAACATCGAAAGACTTTTTGCTTTAAGAGTAAGCCCCCTGGGCAACTCAGAAGCTTCAATTATCCAGACTGAAGCATCCAAACATGTCTGAGAGCCCGAATTCCAGTGCAACCGAGTACTGTTTTGCTTAAAAAGATTAGGATCCCTCCAAATTGGTATATATCTAAACACTTCTTAGTCTCCGTTTGAACTTCCCACTACTGAGTTGTGACGCTTGGGGTAGCTTCCTGTAATGCTCTGGGTCTCCTATTTTCATCTGGAAATGAGGGGATTAGACTCCTGAGATCAGGGCTCAACACACTATAACCCACCAGCTAAATCCAGTCTGATATCTGTTTTTGTAAATAAAGTTTTATTGGAACAGAGACACCCTCAGCCATTGACATATTGTCCTTGGCTGCTTTAAATCTACAATGGCAGAGTTGAGTAGTTAAAACACACACTGTATGGCTCACAAAGCCTAAAATATTTATTACATGACAGAATATTTACTACTTTGCAGGAAAATGTTTGCCCTTACCTGACCTAATTATTCTTGATTTTATAAGTATAGACAGACAGATATACAAGTATGGAAATCCATATATATATAATTTTTAAAATGTTCCTATTATTGGTGATTTCACTTCCTCAGAGGTTAGGCTTCTCATTTATTCCCCATCTCTCTCTGCTTGTCTCTAGCATTTTCTTACTTATCACAGCAATTACCTCTCACCTTGCTAGAAAGATTCTTCCTATCGCTTCATTTTGTGTCTGCTGTTCTCTCCCTCTTTCTCTCTCTCTCTCTCTCTCCCCTTCTCATTAAAGAGAGGGATAACCCCATATAACTAACAATTAACCCCATATAACTAACAATGCTTGAAATTATTTTAAAAAGACAAAGTGGGGGCTTCCCTGGTGGCTCAGTGGTTGAGAGTCCGCCTGCCGATGCAGGGGACACGAGTTCGCGCCCTGGCCTGGGAGGATCCCACATGCCGCGGAGCGGCTGGGCCCGTGAGCCATGGCCGCTGAGCCTGAACATTCTGAGCCTGTGCTCCGCAATGGGAGAGGCCACAACAGTGAGAGGCCCGCGTACCGCAAAATAAAAAAAGAAAGAAAGACAAAGGCCTTTGAAAATACTGTGACATGGTCTTTAAAACAAAGTAACTTTTTAAAAATAAAGCAAACAATACCAAAGTGGAGGAACTCTCTCCCTTCAACTAGCTCTCTTTCCTTTCAACGTCCTGCAGAAGGTCCTGGACGCACACCCACCCGCCTCGGTGTGTGGAAATGTCATGCTTGGTTTCGGCAACTTGTTTCTCTGCTTTCACCTCATTCTTACACCTTCAACTTTAAATTTCAGCTTTCCGTTTTCACGTTTATCTGCTGCACTGCTTCTCAAACCAGTGTGCCTGACCTTTCCCACATCACTTCCTGCTGGTTATTTTTCATGTTTTCATAGTCTCCTGATCATAATGGAAGTATTTTGGCTAAATCTTCTCTATCTGAAAATGTCTCCTATACTTCTGACTCCTTTATTCTCCTAAATCATTTTAAATCACATCACAAAGTTCTATTTTTACCTTTTCTTTAAATATAGTTACCTCTGAGCATTAAAGGACTCCCACTTCTTTCCCTTGACTATCCCTGTATAGAATGCCCACTTGGGCTACTACTAGTTATTTATACTTTAGCAGTCAGCACTGGGGCTCCTTTCCCAGTCTGCTGCCATTAGGAGAACTAAAGCAGAACATTGAAACAAACCACAATGTGAATTTTTCTCTGTAGTGAACCTGAGAATGAGCAAATCAACTTCCACTGATAACAAAGCACCATACATCCCATAATTATAGTCATGCCTGCTGTAATGCAGTGCTGGTGAAGGGAGGAGATGGAGTCAGCTGAGAAAGTCTTTGTGCAGTTTAGTTGAGCATCACTCTTAAAACTGCGTTATCCACACCAACGATGTATATTCAGTACTAATCAAAAAGGGAACTAAGACTTGGGCAAGAGCATTTTAATCCTGCAGCCCCTCAAATACTATGTAGGTTAAATAACTAAAGATAAAAAACTAACCTTGACCACTCAGTGTATGATAGTTCCCATGAATGCTAAGTACTTTCTAGAATTATCTCTTGTAATCCTGCCCGAAACCACTGCCTACGTGCTTTAGGTTGTACACTGCACAAAAGTAGCAAATCTAAGGAGACTGTCACATCATAGCCATCTTATGATTCTGTAATTTTTTTTGTATTTTTATCATAACTTTGTTAACTTCAGAGATGAGTGAGCTATATATTTATTAAGGCAGTTTTGTGGCAGATGACTATAAAATGTCTTTTTTCAATAGGATTGGAATATTATCACTGATTGGACTTACGAAAGAAGAATACGTTTGATTATTAAAATATCTTGATGACATAACAAAATTCAAAGTAACCTATGTTTCTAAATAAGAAATTGCTTTTCTCACTGAAGTACTGCTTAGTATCTTAACGTTTTACAAAAATCTCCATCAGCGTCAATACACTGCAGTTCACATACTCTGCCATGCGTTCACATACTCTGCCACGCGTTCACATACTCTGCCATGTGTTCACATACTCTGCCATGCGTTTTTTGTGCCAAGTGGGATTGTAGAGCTCCTATTTTAAACATATAGGCACTTTCATTATGATACAAATAACTAGGTAGTAACTAATATTAATTTAGCATTAATAATATACAAAGTAAGTATTAAATTGATATAAATTAGAGATTACTAGGTAATGATCTGCTAATTACATTAGAGCACTTGTTTATTTGTTGCTATGGTAATTTCATAATTAACTGCTATTAAACTTTTGGGATTGTTACATATCTTGTATTTTTAAATTTAATTTTTTAATTATTGTGATTAAAAATTCAAATCATGTCTTATATTGTTGAATAATTTGATTTCTATTATTTATTCAGAATTACTTTATGTTTGTATCGCTGTAATTAATGAGAAATATATACTATACTAACTTCAAAAAGATGTTTTACTTGAGAGTGGGAACCTTTCTCTAATTTAGGCCAAGATGTCCTGTGAGCTAGCAGCAGCCCTGATTCCTCCACCAACCCTATGATGGAGAAGATATTATTATTTTTCTCTCTTTACACATGAGGAAAGAGAGGCTTGGAAATGTTAAGTAATTTGCTCAGTGTCAGAGATAGCAAGTTATGAGCACAAGAATAAGCTAAAATAGGGAGTGACCATGTCTGTTTTGCTCACCACTTGGATCTCTATGCTTAGCACAAAGCATAGGTCATTAAATTCCTTTTAAATGGCTGAAAAAACCATGTGGCTTTGAGCAAATTACTTAAACTTTCTTAGTCTCTCTTTCCTCAACTGTTAACCAAAAAAAAGGGTAATAACAATACCTGCCTCAAAGGTCATGGTGAGGCTTAAGTAACAGCAGCATTGTAAAGAACTAAGCACTCAATACACAGTAGCTATTCATGCCATTATTTCCCGCAATGGCTACAGGCTACAAGAATTAGTCTCTATTTTCAAATTGGTTGGAGTCCTATTAAGAAAAAGAAGATATTCACACAAATAATTAAAATGCTGCAGAATATGAGTTTATCAGATTAGCCAATAGAAGACCAAGCCTAAGGCAAAAAAATGTGAAATAACCAACATTCAGGACACCTTATCTACATTTTCTCTCCCCTGGGGTCCCTCAGGAGCCCTACTGCTTGAATAGCTGGCAACCGTGGAGTAGGTTGCCTTCTACTACTGAGGAGAATCACCTCCTGAGTGTTGCCCTTCTTCCCTCCACAAGGGGGACTCTACTCCCTCCTCCAGTGTCCTCCAGGATGGGGATGTGTGTGTGTGTCCCTGCAGGACATTTGGTCCTGTGCAAAATGTCTGTAAGACATTTGGTCCATAAGACATTTAGTCCATACCAAAGGTCCTTGAAATTTTTTCCTATCCAAAACATCCTTGAACATGTTCGGTCCATGCCCAAAGGTTTTAGACAGGATCAAATTTCAAGGACCTTTTGTCTCCATGGCCATTTGGGGCAGAACCAAATGTCTGCTAACTGTGTGTGCAGGAAGGTAGGGACCATTTGAAGAGTCAGTTGTTCATTTCCATTCTTCCTGCCCATCTCAACTACATTAAGTACCCAATTAAGTTTCATGAATGAATGAAAGAAAGGGGAATGAAATTACATACAAAACAGCAGAGATGTAGAAAAGACGAGTACGCAAGAGGAACCATGGGGAGGCAGTCCACAAGTCCAGAACACAAATCTGTTCCGAGGGTTTTCAGAAGATAGATCAAAGGAAGTAAAACCTCCACGAGGGGCAGCTCTGGTCTGTTTAGCCTTCAGCCACTTCATAACTTACTTGCAGCCCCTACCCTTGGATCTGCTTTGACAGGAGATCTTTAAATGTTGGGGGGAAATCACTTAACTGCTATCTGATTCTTCATCTGTAAAATAGAGCTAATGACACTGACCTTCCTCCTAGAGCTATTGTGTGGGATAATTAATTAATAATTGCAGACTCCTTTGAGAGTATAAAGTGCGACATAAATGCTAAGCATTATTTCCATACAGTCTCTGCTGGCTCTTCGAAAGTGCATTCTGGTGCTGTGCCTTTGATCTGCTGTTATCACCTGAAACAGAGCAAACAAAGCCTTTGTATCATTAAGCAAATGCATAATGAATGCTATTCATTGTTAAAGGTTACTTAGCGCTCTAACTTTTTTTTTTCTTTTGAATAGGGACATCCTCCTGTGAGAGGATTATGTAAACTAATAGTTAATGTATCAAAGGAAAGGGGAGAAAATAAGCAGCCATGGCAACCAGAGCCACAAGGCCCACGCTTCGGCCTTCAGAGGAAACCTGTGTCCACCTCAGAGGGAGGATAAGAAAGAAAACCAGAGGGGAAGATGAGCAGAGGAGTCAGTGGTGGCAAATGGCAGGCCAGGGCCTGTGTCTCCTCCCACTGCCTCTCAGCTTATCGCACTGAATACGAGATGCCATGTGCAATATTTGGGAGGGTGAAGGATTCATGCAAGAGTCAAGTTTCTCCATCGTTGCCCTTTTCCACAAGCCCCTCCATCTTCACTGGTGCTTTACTGGGGAGATTGTTTTTCTTTTGAATATAACCTTTTCTAGAGATAGAGGTGGGCAGCGCTGCGATCAGAAAGCCTTTATCCACCCCTGCGTTCCTACTGATACTCGTTTATCTCCACAGAAATGGACCTCAACTCGAAGCCCTGCAGATACCAGTGCAGTTCATTTACTCCAGAAGCAATCGTCCCAAGGTTTTAAAGGTAAGCTAGGTGGCCTGATAGACACACTCTCCTATAAAATGGGGAAAAGCTCAAAACTTGTAGATTGGCTCCTTTTATTTAATATTAAAATATTGGAACAAAATTACAATTCCCTTATGTGTTTCCTTTAGATTTAGACCGAAGAAATATCGCGTTCATTGATTTGGTTTAGATTTTGTGGTTTAGACTCTTATGCTCCAACGCAGTTTTAAGGTATTCGGTTATTTTGCAAGTTAAATCTTGAAATGTTAGGGTTAATTTTTAAACCATGTTTTTCAAAAACTATGTAAATGTACAGAGTACTCCTCTCCCTCTATTCCTTTAAATAATACCCAAAACACAACTCTCACGTCCTCCTCTATGTTTTACTGCCTTGACTATAGAGATTTTATGTCTCTTATTTGGCATTGCTGTTTATTGTCATTCCTCCATAATTCTGGGAGGTTTTGCCGACCTGATTTTATTTCAGTATCCTTTGGAAAATCTATCTTCACTATGCTTAGTTAACTCAAACTTCAGCACTATTGGAAAAAGCTAGAAAATCTTTCTTAATGTAGAACAAGATCGCCACCAAGTGGCCAGGCTGGGCTTCCCTCTGTGCATCCTTCCAGATTTCCACCCCCCACACACACATTTTTATTTCATTGGATTATATAGAGCAGAAATGTCCCTAAAGATAGCTAACCCAGCCCCTTCATTCTTCAGAAGAGAAAATTGAAGGTCAGAAAGGTGAATTCTTCGATCAAGCCCACAATGCCTCAGGACATGCTACACTCTTCACTTTTTCAACAACAGTGCCTCACACCTGGGATTGAACTTCAGGGTCAACCAATCCAACCCTCTATCCTACAGATGGGGAAACTGAGGCACAGAGTAGGGAAATGGCTTCTCAAGGATCACAGAGCTGCTCAAATTTGGACAAGAACCCAGCTTTATTAACTTAGCCTGGCATTCATTCTCCTACAAGACCAGCCCCATGTAAAAATGTTTTCTTTTGACGCCTTGATTTATCATAACTCTAGTCTTAATAGGTGACAACAGTATCTGAGAATGAAGTGGTCAATTTTTCCCTTCTTCAAAATAAGTCCACATCAGAGGAGCCCTTTGAAAGCCAAACTTCATTCTCATGAACGAACTGTTCCTTGTGAACAGGTATAAAAATATTTCACCACTTTTGTTTATATGATATTTAGGAGGTGATGAATTTCAGTGAAGGGAATTAGAAATTCCAAGTGTTTTTTTTTTTTTTTTTTTCAGTACGCGGGCCTCTCACTGTTTTGGCCTCTCCCACTGCGGAGCACAAGCTCCAGACGCGCAGGCTCAGCGGCCATGGCTCACGGGCCCAGCCGCTCCGCGGCACGGGGGATCTTCCCGGACGCGGGCACGACCCCGTGTTCCCTGCATCGGCAGGCGGACTCTCAACCACTGCGCCACCAGGGAAGCCCTCCAAGTGTATTCTTTTGGCTTAAGAAAAATAAATACTTATCTTTAGCTCAAAACGTCTTGAATTCTACTGTTTGATTGCAGGCATTAGAGAACTTTCTTTGGCAAGTTGGGATGAGTCCTCATTGTCTTTGGACTCCCTTCCCTCTAACTTCAAAGTCATTGTAATAAAATAAGAAAGGCCCACAACACTGAAGATTCCTTATCACTCTGAAAAACTCTTGAGTTCCTAAGTTCTCAGGGGGAATAGGGTTTGCACAGGGCAGCAGGTGCTGTGAGTTCCTGCCCCACCCCGTGTTCCTGTATCCTCCTAAGTTTACCTGCAGCTGTGATTCCAGGCGGACTGACAGCTTCCCGCCTCCACTGCTGTCCTCCATTTTGAGGGCTTGGGGGAGCTTCCCCAGCTTTTAGTGGGAAAACTGTGAGCTAGGCTTCACAAAGTTTTTCAACGTGTCCTCAGCGAGATTGAGGCTTAGTTGTCCTAGAGCCCTAGCATTAAACTACTCTTTAACCACATTTAATTAACTTTTCTCCTTTTCCCATCACAGGTTTCCCATTTCCTCCTCTGTGCTTCCTGGAATTACCTCCCATATAAACTACCTGCATCCACATCTTTGCCTCAGGATCTGATTTTGAGGTGCTACAAGCTATGATATTCATACTGTAAAGAAGCCCTGGTTCTGCCTTGGTGGCGGGACTGGTCCTCTAATAACAATGTTTCCCAGAGGTCCTTCAGCCTGGCCCTTGTTCCTGCACATGGGCAGATGAACCGTGAAGCTCGGGAAGTTGAAGCGACAGGCCTCGACTTGAAAAAACCTCTTGCAAGGCCCTGGGAGGGTCCCTGGAAAAATACTCACATGGTTGTGCGTTTTTGTAAAATTTGCAAACGTAAGGCATTTTAACCACAGTTAAGACCATTGTCTCTGTCCAGGTGATATTCTGGTGGCCAAGACCACTTTGGGAGTCTGGCGAAAGTGGAAGGTGAGTTAGGAATACATATTTTAATTGAACTTTGGAAAGATGTTTTAGAACATTTCAGTAAAACAAATGCAAAATTATAGACTCCTGATTTGTGTGACTATGGAGTATGCTTTCTGTTATCTTTAAATTTGTGTATTTAAAGCTGAAAGAAAATTTAGATTAAAAAATCGTGAGTAAGAAACAAAAGCAATAGAGTGATAAATAGAGCAATAAAGTCAATAGAAATTATTCTTATATCAAGAAGTGAATTGCAACCAAAAAATTCATCATATCAAATGCAGTAATTTATTAAGAGGAATAAATAAATTGAGTAGAAGTAAGGAATAGGTTTATGGACTATTTGATAACCCAATTAATAAAGAGAAGTGAATCATATGAATACATTGGAAAAAATTAAATATCTTGATTATTTGACACCAAATACTGACATCAGTGACTCTAATACAAACTCATAATACGTCATTACAATGAGGATGCCTATGACAAATTGGTTAACGAGTGTCATCAATTCAAAGTATTTAAAATTAGACACAGCACAAAAAACCTTGAAATGCCCTAAAATATACAGATCATATACGCAAAAAGCTTAAAAGAGATTTTCCAAATTTGACAACAATCCTAACTATTTACATGACGTTGCCAATAATGAGTTTGAAGCTGCAATAAATGTTTCTAAACTATCAAAAATAAAAACCAAGTTTTAATCAATCAAAGTGGAAGAAACACTAAATTATCTTTCTATTCTCTCTATGGAAGATATTCTCAAAACCTCCTCATATGAAAAAACCACCAAAGAGTTTGCTTCCAAAAATGTCAGGGAAAAATTATGAAAGCAGTTTGAAAGGACTTAATTTGTAAAAACATTACATTACTCTTCAGATGTTGTGATGTTTGTGCTATTTGTCATGCTTGTAATTCTTTTCATTATTCCAAATAAATAATGACTCTCATATCTAATTTTGTATTCTTTTTCTTAAAGAAAGCCTCCCAAGTTGTATAAGCTTCCATATCTTCCCAAGCCTCCCTCTAACAGTGAACATGATATACGAGACCTTAATCCTGCAACAGAAAAGAAGCAAAATGCTCTGTCTTCCACTTAATATACCAAGAATGGATATGTATCATGAGACTTCCCAATATCAATTCATTTAAGAGAGTGAGAAAACAGTATATGATCTTTCTGTTATGACATGAATCATTATATTTTACAATAAATTAAATTGGGACTATATACATTTATTCAAGAAAAGAATTACCCACCTACTGTATTTGATAGTGACCTACGCTGCTGGCATTTCCAAAACTTAGAAAGAAAGAAAAATGTCAGATGAGTTAGTCATCACAGGGGAATGAAGGAAAATTGACAGAGACCTTGGAAGAGTAGAGACCCCAATACACTTCTTAGGCTTAGGGGACAATAAGAAAATAAGACAGTGTGTTACAAACTGCAGGTCAGAATCCATCATTGAGCAGTAGAAACTAATATATTGTGACAATCATTTTTTTAGAAAAAAAAGAGAAATGATTAAAAAAGACTAGTTTAGGAAATAGATTGGATCACACATAGTTAGGTTAAGTGTTCTGTGAAACGTCTGCGTGTGACAGTATGTGTGTACAGGGTTACAATGTAAAAGGCATTTTTTTTTACTGTGGATCACAGTCTAAAAAGTTTGAAAAGTATATAAAAGGGATATGGAGTGGCTGCAGATTTCAGCATAAGAGAATAAGAATGACAGAAACGGTTACCAGAGTTCAGGTTGATTATTTGTGGCAGATTATTTGTAAATTCACTGGAATTTGGGAGGCATTTTTAATAGAAATAATAGTTTAAGTCATGATTGGATTCCTGAGTGAAACCACAAAAGCTTATTAACTCAAAATATAATATATAAATTATAGTATGATATGGTACAATGTGATAAAATATGATATGGTTAATATAATGAACACAATACAATATAAATGAATGATTACAGTTATTACAGCCCTAAGCCAGCACTCTCATTTCCCTCCCCACTGTCTCTCCCATGTGCAAGTCTCATGAGCAAACTGTTTTTTATATAGTCTACAATTACAGGATTTCAGTCACAATACTATGTGTATACATCTCAAAACACGATTTAACATTTTGTAATGATAATTTAATACTTTGTTTTGCACTGCCACTTGATTTGGTTTAATATAACTGTTACCTAAACCTCTCTGCCTAATTAGAACCACTCACCCTTCCTTGCCCTCACAAAAGAACAAGAGAAGTATTGAATAGGCTAAATTAAAGGTCCTTGGGGTTACACTGGGCTCTCCCAAATACTCCACGATTGGACAGCTTAGGAGAGGGGAAGTATAGTATGACAGAGGAATATGGTAAATTCAACTGCAGTCTGAAGGCACTGGGCTCCAGGTGGGCCGCAAGGGAAAGGATAGGGTGCCGGCAGAGCCGCTCCGGCCCTCCTCCTCCGACCAAGCCTCTCCATTCTTCTTCTGTTTTCACCAATCCCTTCTCAACTGGAGGAATAGGCAGCCCGCTGCTGTGAATTACAGCTCACTAACTTGTACCGACAAGAATGAAGATCCCAGGCCAGGTATGTGCCCGCCGGCACTGCCATGCTCCTATGGCCTCGGCCTACACTCTTTGGTCTTTGGGGCTTGAGCTAGAGATGGGCAAGGAGAGGGAACCTAGAACAGAGAAAGAAGGAACAGATGTGGCCTGACTGAGGGTCTAGTCCACCCCGTAGTCCCTTTGCTGGGAAGGGACGGGGTGCTGTCACCAAGATGCCCAGGGAGACCCATTTACTGGCTGTTCACAGGGTCTCCTCATTCACAGAGCAGTTTGTTCCCACGTAAATTTGTTAATGCATGGAAAAGCCTTAAATGCAAATGTATTCATAGTCACAGTTTTATTTATTCTTAACCTTTTTTTCTCCCAATTAAATGTTGAGGCTTAAACTAATAAACAATTGATATAATACAAGCTAATTATTTTTGCAATGCCTTTAGCATATGTTGACTTCTTCATTCACAAAAAGATCTGCTTTATTCTGTAGGAAAAATCCCTACCCCCAGCTCTGAGTCATCCTGAGTGGTAAGGGTTGCCTGCTCTCACCACCTCATTGGGATACTTGGCAACAGTTCACAGATCTTTGGGGATAATCAGCGGGCTTTCAAATACTGCCTGTAACAGTGATAAACACTATATTTTTTAAAAATAGTGTAACTCTTACATGGTTCCCTCAGGCAATTAGCCTGTGTTGCTTGCCATCATTGCCCTGCTTCCATCTGCAAAGAATAAGCATTTGGTCTGTCTGCTCAGAATTACCATGTATTCCCTTCTTCCCTCTAGGTAGGTCACTAGATTCCTTTGTGAACAGTGGGCATCAAACAGTCAATGTTTAATGACTGTTAAATGACAAACAGTCATTAAAAAAAAAACTAAATAGTGCAACATGTATCTCAACATTTCTCTAGGGCATGGAGTCATATTACATGGAATTATAAAATACTATCAGAAAAGGGCACTCTACATACCATAATAGTCATTTTAAAAAGTTCAGTTTGGCAATTCCTGGCCACATTTAATTTTCTCTGAAAATCCCCACATGGCAGAAACATACTTTTTGTGGCTTTCAAGTCTCTTTCAGGGAACTGTAAAATGACAACCTTTTAGAATTAGCACTTTTTCTATAAATAGACACTAAATTACTTATACCAAACAAAGCCACCTATGCATTTTCATTAAAATAATACTAAAATGATAAGTAATTTTCCCATATAACCATTCTGGGATTTATGAGGATTAGAATTCTGTACTATAGTTTAGTGGAAATCACTTGCAGTTCTTCATCTGCACTGATAGGTGGGGCTAGGAATTTCTGTGTTATTTATAATATTTTAGCATATTAAAATTTATATCTAGATGAAGCAGATACTTCAAAGCTTCCAAACTCATGAAACTGCATACGTCTCTTTTAAGGGATAAAACTGTTTGCAATAATATGTGAAATACACTACTAAAACACCCCCTGCTGATTTCATAGGCTTTGCAGGGAGTTATGCAAAATTTTCTGAAAACTAAAAGACTGAGGATGAGATATTTCTGATGATAAAAATTAGATCCCAAGAACTATTAGAAACTTGGAAGATTCTCTTAAGGTGGAATTTTTAAATTCAGTTCAGCAACTATTTAATACACACCAGAGGTAAAAGAGCCTAGCCGAGTCAGAAGATTGGAGTTTGAGCTGTGCCCTTGCTGGCAGCATAGCAGGGCACACTGAATATCTTTATAAACCTCCACCACGGAATTGAAATGAGAATTAACTGAAGTAACTGTTTTGGGAATAAAAGGTCATCACCTGTCAAATATTGATTATTAAGACGGCATGGCATAAGACAATAATACTCATATTTAGACGTGGAAACAAATTCTTCGGAATCCACCAATTCTCCGTGTAAATTTGTTTTTGCCGTTTAAATTTTTGTTTTGTTTTTATGCTAATGTTAATCTTTTAAAAAGTTCACATGAGCACATTCTGGATCATCTGAATACCCTCCTTCTAACTGCCATGCAACATGTGTACTCATGATAGCATTAGTGCCAAGTAATTGGACTTCATTTGTTTCGAAGCTAATGAAAACAGACACAAGCTGACTTAACATGTAGCCTTCATATTCCTCCAAGACAAAGGCAAGCGACAATGGCAAAACTTCTGAACGAAGATTTGGTGGTAGTTTGGATCCAGAAAACTGATGAGAAAATTCCATCATTACGTGCTACACTATAGCATTTGGCAAAGCTGAACTTAAAAAAACAATCCTGCCAGTCTGCATCAAGAGCAGTGATTTAACATCATGCATCATCTGTACTGCTTTTGTAGCTTTAAATATGTATTCACTGTAATTGTGTTTTAGTTAGTCATATGAAAACTATAAAGTTTATATTCATATTCAGATTCTATATATTTAAAATAAGATTATTAAAATTAACATACATTAATTAAATAATTAACTTTAAAATAATTTAATACTTGAGGGGTGTGGACAAGATCAGAACTCAGAAAAGAAAGAACTCAGGTTAAGTCTTCTAAGTCAAATGACCTCATCTCCCTCTATTTCTTCACAGAAATAAGGATAATAATCTCATCCACATAGGACTGTTGTGAGGAATAAATGAAACAATGAATATAACTGTGAATGGATACCTTCCCAGCTCTTACTGTGGAAAGTAAGGGCTCTGAATCAAGGGTCTAGACTTTCAGCTTACATTTCTATGCCATCGTGGGCAAATCACCTCACCTTTATGGGAGTCACTTCCCAGTTTTCTAAAGCTAGGAGGTAGATCAGATCAGATTATCTTACAGTTCCTTTTAATATAGCTATAACAGCAGGTGGTTGGGTTTTCCGTTGGGATTTCAATGGACTCCTCATTTCCAAATCATACCCACAGTTACTTGGCTTTCCATTAGATTTATTTTAAACTTACTATTCTGAGAAATATAAAATTTTATCATTCACTTGTGACCAATGAGCAATTCACAAAAAAACAGGGTTAGAAAAGCTAAATTCTCCCATCTATCAGAGAGATTTTTAATATCTTTCTTTGCTTTGTTGTTTTCCATCCTAGGCAAGTCATATGACCTCTCCACTGCACTGCTTAAAAAGCAGGCTCTGGACACAGAATCGTGAATTTAAATCCTGACTCTACCACTTTTTATCTGGGCAGCCTAGGGCAAATTGCCGAACCTCTCTAAGACTTAATCTTTTGTAACAATTAAGGAGATGATGGTCCTAAAGCACTCGGCTGTGAAGCCTGATACTTTGGAAAAGCTCAGTGAATGTTAGCTATTATCAGTATTATCATGTTTAATTTTCCTTCCCTTTCATCCTTCGTTTTCCAGTTGCTACAAAGAGAGGCTTGCAGGAGGAAGGGGCAATAAGAAAAGTCTGGGGAGCTGTGCAAGAGGCGACAAACAATACTCAATTCGTAGGCAGATTAGCAGAAAGAGCAGCCACCGCACGCGTCAGGAAACTTAGATTGGATCTGGGTTCTACAGTTTTCTAGCTTTGTGAGTTTCATTAATGTAGCTCACCTCTCTAAAGCTTTTGTTTCCTCCGCTCTAAACGGAGGCTAGTAATATTTACCCTATTTATTTCACAACATTGTTAGTGAAAGGTTCAAAAGCAAGTATTTTATATATACACGAAAACACTTCCTAAAGCCTAACGTACTAAACAAAGCGGTTTTTCTAATTCATGGCATTTTGAAGGGACAGGAGTTGGGTTCTACTCTGGCTCTCTCACGAACAAGCTGTGCTGACGTTGTTTAACTCCTCTGGGCCGCATTCACCTGCCAGATAATTATATCAGTAACTGCCATCTTTGACTGCGGCTTTACCACACAGCATGCACTGCTCTACGTTCTGGATCTACACGCCAGGTGACCTCTCTCAGCGCCACAATTTTAAAGCAGATATTATGTTCATTTAACATATTAAAAGAAAAATAGTAACAATAAGGCCAAGAGAAGTTAGAAACCTGCTATCCCGCACCTGCAGTGCTGAGGTTCTAAAAACACCTAACCATAAGAGGTTTATTAGCGATCAACAGTTTTGCCTCTAATCACCCGCAACTCCCCACAGAGAGGCTGTAGGTACGCCCATCCACCTGGAGAACTTCATCCACCAATCCCTGGATCCGACCCTCCCCGTTCCTGCCCAGGCCCCGCCTCGCCCCGCCTCGCCCCGCCCCTGCCCCGGGCCGCTCCGGCCACCGCCCAACCACTAGAGGCCCGGCGCCGTAGACGCCTCCCCCGCCCTCACGTGCGGAAACCAGCGTGTACCCAGGCCGCACTGCGCTTAACCGGACGGGGAGCATGCGCCATGTATGCGCCTGGACTTCCTGTTCGCGTCCCATCGCTTCCGGCGAGGTACTTCTGACCAATAAGGCAGGCTCGGAGGCAGGCCATCGTTCTACCCGGCTCTTCGCCCACCTTCACTTAAGGAACCGCGGGGAAGGACCTGCGTAAGACTTGTGCGGCCAGGTCCGGGCTCATGGCCGCCTCCAGGACGCTCGGCACTTTCCGTCTCCCGCCGTTACCCACGATTCGAGAAATCATTAAGTTGTTTAGACTGCAAGCCGTGAAGCAGCTATCCCAGAATTTTCTCCTGGACTTGAGGCTGACAGGTGGATGGCTTATCAGTGCTCCCCGGATGTCTCCCCCCCGCGTCCCTGGGGCGTGGGTCGGGGGGGGTCGCGCGGGCCCTGCGGGCGGGTGACGAGGGTCAGGCACAGGCGTGCAATGGACTTAAGTCAGGCCCTTCTGCCGCTTTGAACTGAAAGAACTCCGGAGTCCCGCCGCCCAGGGAACGTGGAATGCGTTGTTTGCTCAGGGGTGTTTGCCGTGGGCTCTTGAAGGCAGGCTGTGCGGACGCCGATAGGGACGCCCATCCACCTGGAGAACTTCATCCACCAATCCCTGGATCCGACCCTCCCCGTTCCTGCCCAGGCCCCGCCTCGCCCCGCCTCGCCCCGCCCCTGCCCCGGGCCGCTCCGGCCACCGCCCAACCACTAGAGGCCCGGCGCCGTAGACGCCTCCCCCGCCCTCACGTGCGGAAACCAGCGTGTACCCAGGCCGCACTGCGCTTAACCGGACGGGGAGCATGCGCCATGTATGCGCCTGGACTTCCTGTTCGCGTCCCATCGCTTCCGGCGAGGTACTTCTGACCAATAAGGCAGGCTCGGAGGCAGGCCATCGTTCTACCCGGCTCTTCGCCCACCTTCACTTAAGGAACCGCGGGGAAGGACCTGCGTAAGACTTGTGCGGCCAGGTCCGGGCTCATGGCCGCCTCCAGGACGCTCGGCACTTTCCGTCTCCCGCCGTTACCCACGATTCGAGAAATCATTAAGTTGTTTAGACTGCAAGCCGTGAAGCAGCTATCCCAGAATTTTCTCCTGGACTTGAGGCTGACAGGTGGATGGCTTATCAGTGCTCCCCGGATGTCTCCCCCCCGCGTCCCTGGGGCGTGGGTCGGGGGGGGTCGCGCGGGCCCTGCGGGCGGGTGACGAGGGTCAGGCACAGGCGTGCAATGGACTTAAGTCAGGCCCTTCTGCCGCTTTGAACTGAAAGAACTCCGGAGTCCCGCCGCCCAGGGAACGTGGAATGCGTTGTTTGCTCAGGGGTGTTTGCCGTGGGCTCTTGAAGGCAGGCTGTGCGGACGCCGAGCAAACACTAGGCGTAGAAGGGATCGCGTTTCCTGAAAGGCGGTTTTGGAATTCGAGTCTCGGTGTGTTAACAATACGAAATACACTGCACGTGTTGACTAGATTGGCTTTTTATGCAGTTAAATTAGAGCAGGGATTTTATCAGTAACAGTGTCGGAAGAGTGTCAATCTCATGGGATTCGTTATTTAAACGTTTACCTGTTGAGTCTAAAATCCTCGAGGGTGCAAATATTCATTTCGTAAATACATATTAAACTAGCCCCTATGTGGTAGAGCTGAAGATGGGTTATGGGAGTGAGCAAGGCGAAGTCTGTCCCCAAGGAGCTTACATTTTAGTCAGTTTACATTCCCACTCCTGAAGTAACATTTAAAGTACAATAAAATTCACGTTTGAAGCGCACAGTGTGATACATTTTGACAAACGTGTATATTCGTTTAACCTCTACCACCGTTTCTGAGTGTTGGTCGTTCTAAAAGATGAGACTTCGATAATACGATGTATATCAAATATGTCCACTAGTTCACGGTTGGAATACTTAACGTTTCTGAGGTTTTGATATTTCATTCTGTTTGGCCCCTCTTCAGAAACTGAAAGGATCAGTAAATCACGCCCCGAAAGTTCATCTTCTGTTAAATGACGTACAGTCCACAAAGCATGGATAGGATGTTTTATCTTTTGGACATAGGATAGCAGTGTGGACAGGCCAGTAGCAGTATAACTGGGTAAAAATAGCTTAACGTGGTTTCAGTTTTCTCATCTTTTAATTCAAGGAGAGCTCTACTATAAGAGCTTTAAAAGGTTACCCACCTCTCAGATTCTTTGCTTCTGGTAGTAAACCAGGACCAACCTTTTCTACTAGTCATTAGCCACATTCTAGGTAGAGAGCACCGTTTTCAGGACTGAAAATACAGGTCTTTAAATTTCCAAAAGAATCCTTCATGTACATTTTTTCATGTGAGTATTCACCTTTAGGAATAAATTCTGGAATCTAGGTACTATTATTCCCTCTTCTGTAGGAACCAAAGTGAAGGGAAATTAAGGTACTTGTGTGAGGTGAGAAGCTCAGGTGTGAGCAGAGCAAGATGGAAACCCAAGCGTAGTGAATTGACAGTGCCTCTTTGATAGTCATTTGTATTTGAATGTTTCTGAAAAGTTGAAGGTGGAACGACTGTCCTACCTACTGTGATAGCTCTCCATTAAAAAAAAAAAATGAGAATATTAAATTCACGATACCTGTGCTTAATGCAGACTCTCTGTTCCCTCCGAGAGGCGTTGGTCTTTAGTGGAGGAAGGATTGGCTTTAGGATTTACACCTGAGCTGGAGTCCCTTCTCTTCCATTTGCTTTCTAGGTGACCTCACCCAAATAAAATAACAAGGAAACCAGGAAGTGGAGAGAAGTTAAACTGGGATAGTAGTTCTTAGTTAATGTGCTGTAAGGATTTGCTGTGAGAAGGCATGTAAAGCACCTGTAACAAATAGATGGTCAGTGGGTGCAAGTTTTCTCCTGGCACCCATTAAAGAGAAAACTATTTTTGGATGGTTGAGAGCCTGTTTTTGCGTCTAAGCCTACAAGCATGGGTTATCAATAATAGAAGCAAAAATGAGACTGTACGGTATCAGTAAACAGTGCAATGGAGTGCTGGTATGTTTTCAGTGGCTAAATTTCCACTATCCCAAGAAGCCCAATTGCTTGGATTTTAATATCTCAGTCAGTAAAACCAGTCTGTTGTTTGTTTTTCCAGAAGTGATGGTTGATTGTAGTGAATCCTCAGTAATCTGCTTTTCCATGATTTCTTAAGGTCTGCTAGCTTAGATCGATTAATTAAAAAATTAATTTTCTCATATCAACTTGCACGTTTGCAAAGCTTAAAAAACCTCCACTGCTAAATGTCACTTTTGCCTGAAAATAACCAAGAATCCAAGTTTCTGCAAGTCCTATCAGCTAGGAACTTGCTGCCATTGCCATATTGACCACCAACTAGATGCCTGCTAGTAAAAATAGAGACTGCCAGCACTTTTTGCTTCTGGATTTTTAACTTCCAGCACTGGAAATTCTGAGTGTGAAACTCATCTTGCTTATTCAGATATTCAGTGTCAACAACTGTAGAGAAGTGGTGCGTGCTTTTCCAGGCAGTTCTTAGGAATTGATTGGTTTGGCAGAGGAGCAGGTAGAAAAGACCATGTCGGCTAAATTTACATTAAGGAAATTTGTTATGGTAATCTTATTTTTATTAAGGGTTTGGTACAATTCACCAGTTATATGGTAGAATATTGAATGGCCACTATATGTTGGCTTAGGTTGAGCGTTAAATAATCGGATAAATATTCTATATATTATATATAAAAGATTAGTTGATTGAGTAATTGTTGATAAGAGTTTGTGTAGATTATTTTTCTTTTTAAATTCCATATGTTGAAATTTGCCAAGGTAATCGACTGAAACTTTCTTTTCTCTAGATAAAATTGTAAGGAAAGCTGGCGGTCTGACAAATGCTTATGTTTATGAAGTGGGCCCTGGGCCTGGGGGAATCACAAGATCTATTCTCAATGCCGGTGTTGCTGAACTTCTGGTGGTTGAAAAGGATGGTCGATTTATTCCTGGATTACAGGTGAGATACTTGGTGTCTTTTTTAGGAGGCAAAAACTCAGTGTAAATCTTCAAACAACGCTTCTTAAACCCCAGGGTATCCAAGGATTCTGTAGTTTGCTCCTCAAACTGCAGCTCTCCAGGCTTCGTTCCAGAGATTCTGATTCCATAGTCTGGAGTGGTATAGGAATCTGCATTTCTAGCCAGCATGCCCACATGAACTGTTGGCCACAGCTTGAATAAACCTGCTTTATGCATTGATACTAAACAAACTAATTGCCTTGTGTGACCTTTTTTTAATCTACCAATAGCTGTGCATGTCATGGCCCATTCTTTCAAAAATAAGTAAAACTAAGTAATGCCAATACTGACTTCTGAGAACCTCATTTAAATTCAGATAATCATGTCTACAAGCAAAAGATGAAGATGTATGCCTCATTGAGAGAGACTAATTGTTAAGCTTAGGCATTTGTATAAGGATTTTTTAAGTGAAGAAATTAAGTTGTACCATTGTATGTGTAGAGTTAAGATGAGGTTTAAATGGAATGATACGTGCATCTAAAACAGTAGGTAATGTCATATGGGAAATATTTGAAGGAATTGGGTGTGTTTCAGCA
>NW_006777895.1:556824-577660 GCF_000442215.2 Lipotes vexillifer | reverse complement strand
TTGTTTCAGCAGGAGAAGAGAAGCCTTGAGTGAGGGGATTGACAGCTGCCTGTGAGAGGTTGTGGTGAGGGAGGATCAGCTTGTTTTGGTTTTCTCTAGAAGGGAACTAAAACAGGTAAGAACTGAGGGAGGCAGACGTGTATTTAAAATGAGGAGGGACTTATATTTTTGAAACAGTGGCAAACAGTGGAACAGATTATATCAGGGATCTTGTAAAGGGAATTCTTCATGGGGGGCACTTAATGCACTTCAAAGGGCCTTTGTTTGATTCCTCTGCAATTCTGAAACTTTAAAAGAGCCCTTAGCCTTTAGTTCATATGAGTAGCAATTTATTAGGCAAGTCCAGCAGAATAATAAAATTATCTACATTGTTACTTTCATACAAGAGGACAAATTGGTTTTAAATTAGGACATTCTGATACTTTTGTATGTATTAATGGATAAATGTTTAATTTCTGCCAGAACAGTTAGAAAAAATTTGTTTGAAAATCTAGGGCTTTGTGTTCATGCCTCTGGAATTTTTTTAGAAACCTAGTGATTTTTTTCTCATTATTTTGCTATTTCTAGTTTTTATGCTTTAAACAATTATGTATTTAGTTTCATCTAATTTTGCCAGCCTTTATTGATAGAATTGGTTTCAGATTTATAACTTTATTTGAGGAAAGAGGGGTGTATCAGTGGGAGGTGGGAGTGATGATATTGTTATTTTTGGTGAGAGCATAAGGTGATAAAAAGAAACTGAATAACACTATGTAATTCCCTGCAGGTTTATTTATCTAACCCTTTTGTGGGCATAGAGAATAAGACTCATCTGACCTTTTTCCCCTTAAAGGGACATCTTAACCCTAAATCTCACGCTCTCTTATGTGTAATTCTTTCTCATTAGGCAGGGAGGTGAATCACATTTCTCATCGCCAGCTTAATTTATATATTCTCCTCTCTGATCTCAACTAAAGATCTTTGAAGACAGACTAAAACACAGCTGTACTCTTCTCACCTGCGCCCCTCCACCGCCTACGCAAGTTCCTACATTCCTAACCTCTGCCTTGTTTTATTTGTCTCATGAGATTTATTATCATCTGACACACTATATGTTCTTTGTTGTCCGTCTCACCCTGTGGAATGTAAGCACCATGAAGGTAGAGATTTTTGTTTGGTTTGTTCCCTGACATGTAAGAGTGCCTGGCACATAGCAGGTGTTCAGTAATGTCTCACGTGGGAGATAAAAAGTTTGTCTCTTTGTCTTTGTAGGGATCTATCTAATTAGCTGATTAAATGTGTTATTTAATGGTGAAAGTGAATAATTGTGTAGCATTGATTATCAAAAGAGTTTTGTGCTTTTTTTCTTAACCATGAAGGTTGATTTCAAGGTAGATTACTGTGCAAGAAATGTGTATTTGACTTCTTTTTTGTTTCTGTAGAAGAGGCAAAGTTAATTTTTAGTGTCTTATATGCAGGAAAGGAATTTACATTAAAAAGAAATGTTGGGTACTAAAATATCAAATAGACTTCTTCTTCCGGTAAAGAATGTTTCACTATGTAAAATCACTTTCTTTTAGAGGTACTAAATTAATCATAAAACTCAGTGAAGGCAGAAGGAGAGTGATCTAGTCTAAGGATTCCATGAGTGATATCTAAGCTAATAGAATTACTTTTTAAAGAAATTGTAATAATTTATAAGATGTCTGCTAGCTGAAAGTATGTCATTTGTAGCTTAATTCAATTCTAAAAATATTATCTCGAGGCAGCCTAAGGGAAAGAACATAGTGATAACAGGTTTCACCATCAGCATGTTGTAATGTAAGAAAACATGTCTAATACGTGGAAGCATTATAGTATGAGTTTGTAGCGAAGAACAGACTGTTAGCATCAAATGGCTTGTGTTTGACTTCACACTCTACCATTTACTATTTATATGACTTTGGGCAGGTAACTCTCTCTGTGCCTTGGTTTGCTCATAGGATTGCTATGGATTAAATGAATGCCTTATCTTAGTGGGTACTCAATACAATTTTTTTTTTTTAAAGAAGTTGTGGGGGGTATGAGTTTATTAATTTATTTTTGCTGTGTTGGGTCTCCGTTTCTGTGCGAGGGCTTTCTCTAGTTGTGGCAAGCGGGGGCCGCTCTTAATCGCAGTGCATGGGCCTCTCACTATCGCAGCCTCTCTTGTCGCGGAGCACAGGCTCCAGACGCGCTGGCTCAGTAGTTGTGGCTCACGGGCCTAGTTGCTCTGCGGCATGTGGGATGCTCCCAGAGCAGGGCTCGAACCCGTGTCCCCTGCATTAGGCAAATTCTCAACCACTGCGCCACCAGGGAAGCCCTCAATACAATTTTTGATACAAGTAATAAATTATCATCCCCGTGTCTTTGGCACTTTTGGTAATTAAGGATTGTTCATGAGACTGCTAATCTGGAAAGAGGTATAGGAGAAAAGTAATGTTATTCCTTTGGAGCACTAGAAAATCCCCAGTGCTCTGGAAACATTGGGACTTTCTCCAGCTCACCAAACTAGTATTGGACATGTGGAGTTTCTTTCTCTCTTACTGTGGTTGCATTTTCTTGTGATTGTGCATAAAACTTAGTTTTTATCATGTACAGTTTATCAACTTTTTTTTAATTTGATGCTTTTTACACCTTAGTTTTAAAATAATTGGCCAAAACTAAGAATTTCTCCTACATTTTCTTTTGGATGTTTTATCTGGATGTGGAATCTTAAAAAGCAACAACAACAAAACAAAAGTGAACTCATAGATGCAGAGAACAGATTGGTGACTGCCAGAGGCTGGGGGTTGGACTGGGTGAAGTTAGTCAAAAGGTACAAACTTCCAGTTATAAGTCCTGGGGATGTAATGTAGAGCATGCTGACTACAGTTAATACTGTACTGTATATGTTAAAGTTGCTAAGAGAATGAATCTTAAAAGTGCTCATCAAAAAAAAAAAAAAAGTGCTCATCACAAGAAGAAAAATTTGTGTGTGGTGATAGTTTCACAGTGTACACATACATCTAATCATCATGTTGTGCCCCGGAAACTAACATAATGTTATATGTTAATTGTATCTCAGTTTTTTAAAAGTTGGATGCTAATTGAGTTGAAAGCTTATTTCCTGAATAATGTACAAATTCTTAGAATCTTAAGCAACATAAGATCCAGTGGTTTTCAAAGTTCAGTTGACCCTAGCACAACACGGATTTGAACGGCAGTGGTCCACTTATACACAATTTTTTTTTCAGTAAATACATGCAGTACTACACAATCCGAGGTTAGTCGAATCTGAGGTTGAACAGGTACAGAGGGCTGATTATGGGACTTGAGTATCTGTGAATTTAGGTATTCTCGGCAGGTCCTAGAACCAATCCCCTGCAGATACCAAGGGATGATTGTAAATGGGAAGGAGAAAAATAAAATCCCTCTCCAATTTTCCAAGTGTTGATTAAGTAGAGACCTTAATTTGGTAGTTAGAGTGCCTCCTCATTGGTTTGCTCCAGGTGAGCCAAATTATAAACTCTGCCAGAACTTGCTCTCCTCTTGTTCTAAACATTCCATGACAAAACAAAATAACAGTGAAAGGCAGAAGTCTCACTTTGATCTTCTTTTTGCACAATGAGAGGAACATGAACCTTGAAAATCTACAAATCTACAGTTTGGAGTAAAATATTACAATAAATCCCTATGAATCACTGGGTAATATTAGTTCCTTACAATGAGCAGAAAAATTATGAAGGTATCTCTAAAATATTTTCGGTAAGGAAACTTTAGACACTAATCTTAGCGAGATCATTCTAACTCTAAATTCTCAAAATGGAGTCCATATAATTTGCTTCCACCTTACCCCATATAAGTGCATGAAATTTTAGCACTTAAATTTAATGCATGTTTCAGAGTCACAGTACTTTGAGAAATTAAAAAAAAAAAAAAGCCAAAACCCAAACTAAGAATTTCTCCTGTGTTCTAGAAGTTTCATAGTTTTAACTTTTACATGTAGGCCTGTGACACATTTTGAGTTAACTTTTGTATATATTGTGATGTAAGGGTAAAGTATTTTTTTTTTTGCACCATTTGTTGAGAATATTCTCTCTTCCTCATTGAGTTGCCTTGTTACTGTTGTCAAAAATCAATTAGCTTTATGTGTGTTGGTCCATATCTGGACTTCCAATTCTGTTTTATTGATCTATAGGTCTGTCTTTTCACCAATACCAATCTGTGTTGATTACCGTAGCTTTATAGTAAGACTTGAGAGCAGGTCATGTAAGTCTTCCAACCTTGTTCTTTTTCAAAATTGTTTTTGATATTCTAGATCTTTTGCATTTCCAAATAGTTTTAAAATCATATTGACAATTTCCACTTTTAAAAAAAAAGCCTCATGTGATTGCTATTGGATTAAAACTGTAGATCACTTTAGGGAGAACTGGCATCTTAATAGTATCGTCTTCTGATGCATGAACGTGACATATTGCCCCATTTATTAGGTTTTCTCTAATTTCATGGCCATGTTTTATAGTTCTTAGTAGACAAGTCTTGCACACCTTTTGTCAGATTTACCCTTAACTATTTCATATTCTTTGATACCGTTGTACATGGTATTGGTTTTTAATTTTAACTCAAAGTTGTTTGTTGTTACTATGTAGAAATACCATTTTTTTTTAGATATTGACTTTGTATCATACAACCTTGCTATACTCACTTATTAGTAGCTGTTTTGTAGATTTCCTTAGTATTGTTTCATATATTAATATTTCATCTGCAAATAAAGACAGTTTCACCTCCTCTATTCCAATCTGTTTGTCACTGTTTTTCTTCATCTTGCACTAAGACCTACAGTACAGTGTTTAACAGAAGTGGTAGGAGTAAACATCCTTGTCTTTCTCGGGTCTTAGGGGAAAAGCATTCAGACTCTTAACCATTGAGTATGAGGTTTTTCCTGGATCTCCTTTTTCCGGCTGAAGAAGGTCCCTTCTGTTCCTAGTTTGCTGAGAAGTTTTTTGTTTGTTTTAAATAATGAATGGATATTGGATTTGCAAGAATACTTTTTCTGAGTTTTTGAGATAATCGTATGGTTTTCTTTTTTAATTAATATAGCAAATTATATTGATTTTTCTAATGGTAAATAAACCATCTGTAGAATCTGTAATGATGTCACCTCTCTCATTCCTGATGTTGGTAATCGGCATATCTCTCTTTACTGATCAGTCTGGCTACAGAGTAGTCAACTTTATTGATCTTAAACAAACAAAAACAGCTCTGGAATCACTGATTTTTCTCTATTTTCTTATTTCATAGATTTCTGCTCTGAAATTTTTGTTCCTCTTGCTTTGGGTTTAATTTGTTCTTTCTGTAGTTTAAGGTGGAAACTAAAGTCATTGATTTGAAGCCTTTCTTATTTTCTTATAGGTGTTAGTACAATAAATTTCCCTCTCAGTATACCTTTAGGAGAATCCCACAAATTTTGATATGTTGTTTTCATTTTCATTGCATTCAGAATACTTTCTAATTTCCTTTTTCTTTTAAATATTTTTTGAGATATTAAAGAAAAACTTTAGCTCAAATTTCCTTTATAGTTTGTTATTTGACTTGCAGATTATTTAGAAGTGTACCATTTAGTTTGCAAATTTGGGGGCTTTTCAGATCTCTTTCTGTTATTCTAGTTTAATTCCATTGTAATCAGAGAACATACTTTGCATGAGTTGAATCATTTTTTATTAATTCAGACTTGTTTATGGCATGTGGAATATGATCTGTCTTGGTAAACGTTTCTTGAAAAGAATATGCATTCTGCTGTTGTTGGATGCAGCATAAATTTCAATTAGGTCAGTTGGCATTACTCAAGTCTTCTATCTCCTTAGTGATTTTCTGTCTACTTGTTCAATCATTGAGAGAAAGGTATTGAAATCTTGTACTCTAATTGAAGATTTGTCTGTCTCTCCTTGCAGTCCTATCAGTTTTTGTTTCACCTGTTTTTAAACACCGTTTTTAGGTGCATAAACATTTAGGGTTGTTATATCTTTGTTATGGATTGGCTTCTTTATCAATTTGAAATGAACTTCCTGATCCTTGGTGATATTCTTTCCTCTGAAATCTACATTGTCTGATATTAATATAGCCATTCCATCTTTCTTTTGATTAGTGTTAGAATGGTATATCTTTTCCACCCTTTTTACCTATTTCTGTTTTTATATTTTAAGTGTGTTTCTCAGAGGCAAGTGTGTGGTGGGTCTTGCATTTTTCCCACCACTCTGGCCATCTCTGCCTTATGTATTAGTTTTCTATTGCTGCTGTAACAAATTACCACAAATTCAGTAGCTTAAAATGACAGATTTTTCTCTTACAGTTCTGGGTGTCAGAAGTCTAAGAGCAAGGTCAGCAGGGCTGTATTCTGCTGGCGGCTTCAGGGGAGAATGTTTCCTTGCCTTTTTCAGCTTCTAGAGGCCAACTGCCATCATTAGCTCATGTACCTCTCACTAACACATCTCTACTATTGCCTCTAATCCTCCTGCCTCTCATCACCTTTGTGATTACATTGGGCCCACTTGGATAATTTAGGCTTATTTCCCCATCTCAAGATCTTTTTTTTTTTTTTTTTTTTTTTTTGCGGTACGCGGGCCTCTCACTGCTGTGGCCTCTCCCGTTGCGGAGCACAGGCTCCGGACGCGCAGGCTTAGCGGCCATGGCTCACAGGCACAGCCGCTCCACAGCACGTGGGATCTTCCCAGACCGGGGCATGAACCCGTGTCCCCTGCATCGGCAGGCAGACTCTCAACCACTGCGCCACCAGGGAAGCCCTGCTGTCATTCTTATCTTTGCTTCTGTCTTTTTCCTCTGGCTGTTTTTAAGATTTTTTTTTCTTTGTCACTGGTTTTGAGCATTTTCATCATGATGTGCCTTCGTGTCATTGTCTTCATGTTTCTTGCCCGTGGGGCAGTGAGAGCTTCTTGGATCTGCAGGTTTTCCTGCACTTCCTGTTGTCCAGTGTCTGAATATTATTGCCTCAATTATTTTGTCCGTTTCTCATTTAAGGCAAAAGAATGTATCTGGTCTCCTGTATTTCATCTTGACCAGAGTAAGAAGCTCTAGGAGTCTTCCTAACGGTTAAGTTATGTGTTTATTTCATGGAATTTTGGAGATAGTAAGGCATTGATTATTGTTAGTATTACCTCTGGGATTTTATAGTAGGTAAATAGAGTGATTATTTCTTGATAGGCAAAGTAGAGAGTTCATGGCATTGAGAATCAAATAGGCTGATGTTCAAATATCATATATGTCACTTACTAGCTTTGTGACCCTGAGCTTGCCTTTGAATCTTTTGTAGCTTCAGCTTTCTCATCTGCAGCATGGGAATGATAGTTATCTTTCGTGGTTATTACAAGGATAGATAGAAATTTATGTAAAGAGCCTGGCCTATTGCCAGTAGTCAATGAACGGTTGCTATTATAATTATTCTCCTTCCCTGTCGTCCTGTAAAGGGACATATAAAGTAATCTAGTCATCTTGACAAAAGGAGCTGTTTTTAATCAGAGGTAGTAGAATTTTGAAATTCTTTCCTTGCTAGCAAATTTTAAATAAGGAGGACTTTCTGTTGTCATAATTACATACTTTACACATGTAAGTTACTTGATATAGCTATAACCATAGTTAATCATAACATAGCACTCAACCAGTTAGCAGAAGGTTGACTTAGAGCCAAAGTGATTTCCTAGTCCACTGTAAGTTGTAAGTACAGAGATCAATGCTAGAAGCAGACCCACTGACAAGAGCAAGAAGTAACAATTATTACTGTGGCAGAAAAGCTATAAAAAGCAAACGTAAAACTGAAAAAAAGCACAGCACTAAGGGATCATAACCATCGAGGCCATTGCTCTACAGGCAACAGTGACCCAAGTCATCAAGAAAAGGGTGAAATCGGGTGCGTTGTTCGTGGGTTAGGAAGAGAATTGTGCAATACAGTTTAGAAAGATTTCCATCTGTATGTTTCTGTTTAAGAAATGTTAACACCTAAAGGAGTTACATTGGTTGAATAGAAAATTTATTAAATCAAACATCTAATTCCTTGATGAGTCTGAGTGAGTTTCTACTGTACATGTTCTGGTCCTGTTTAAAAAGCAAAGCAGGCTGACTTTTTGAAATCATGCTGTAATCTTCACCCTTAGAAAAGTCGTTTGTAACATCTTAAATTCCTTTTGAATAATAGCATTAGTCTTTTCTCTGTGTTCTATATAATAAAAAAACTTTTTTTCACCTATTGTGTTTCATACTGTAGATTCATTATCATATAGTTTGCCTAACAGTTTTGTCCAGCCCTTATTTAAACAGTGTTTGGGTTCCTACTTTGTGGCAAGTTAGAAGGAAGTTAATATCACTGGGCTGGGTAGTTAATCTTTAGCCCTCTGTACAGTGTTGGCTGTCATGAGCCCCTCACCATGAGAAGGTGGTGTAAAACACACAAAATGGCTGTTTGATACAGTTTTTCTCAAGGAATTGGTAATTGGGCATAAGTACCTTATAATTGGGTATAAGTTCAAATTAGATAACCAGCAAACTATCTAGTTAGACCATAGCTACTTGCCCCCCACAGAAAGCATTCGCTAAGACCTTGACTTGTTAGAGGAGAGAGATTTTTCGGTGACCGTGTGAAGAATACTTTTGCATTTGTTTTCTCACTTTTATTAAAGGCATTCTCTGTTTGTTCCTTGTACCCTTTACAAAAAAACTTAATACCAGAAAAACACATGATCTCTTGGAAACTGGTTATAATTACTTCCAATACTGAGTGAAAATGATATAATTCAGTATGTCAGCTGTGAGATCTAACATCTCCAGGATTGTTACGATGTAAAGCTCTCATGATTTTTACATGCATGTTTCTCCTATCGTGGTTTGGCTTTCTTTCTTCTTTTACAGCCTTATTTAATGAATATTTTTTTTTTTTTTTTGCGGTACACGGGCCTCTCACTACTGTGGCCTCTCCCGCTGCGGAGCACGGGCTCCGGACGCGCAGGCTCAGCGGCCATGGCTCACGGGCCCAGCCGCTCCGCGGCACGTGGGATCTTCCCGGACCGGGAAATGAACCCGCGTCCCCTGCATCGGCAGGCGGACCCTCAACCACTACGCCACCAGGGAAGCCCCAATGAATATTTTTTATTCAAAGCTTACTCATGCCTCATTTTGGAAGAATATAGGATTGGAAACTAAAATAAAAATGATATAATAATTTGAGTGTCTGTATAAATACCCATTTGGCTGTAATCAAGTGTGTGCATTCATAGTCAGCTGTGCCTTTGAGCACATTCTGAGGCAACACCTCCAATGCTTTGCAGTGTTTTTCTTGAAGGGTTGTAATCGTGATCTTTCCCACCCCTTCATCATTCCCCAAATATCATTATGATAATGAAAACATTTTCCTCTATTAGTGGTTAGTTAGAAGGTCTTTTTGTGTCATTGCTGAATATCGTCAGGTGTTGAAATGGCTGCTGTCTGTAATCATACTGTCATTTCAGTTTGTATAGCATTTTCTTTTTTTTGGCCTCCATAATTGCTTCAGGGCCTTCCCATAAAACTGAACACCAGCATTCATTCCTTCTGCAGTGGGAGTGGGAAAGGGGAAGATTAAGCTACAGAGTGGTCCTGGCAAAGGTAGACCTTTTAAAGAGCAGGACGACTTGCTGTTTCACTGACTGACACTTAAGCCTGAAGGGGAATCCAAAAAAAAAAAAAGCAACTTTAAACTTAGAAAAGGAAGGTGAATGTGTATTATATCAGGTTTCTGGTATGCAGCTGTGTGTGTCAAGGTGGAAAAAAACATTTCAAACTTGGTTGAGTTATCAGAGCATGTAAATTAATGCCCAAAAGCCAAATTTACATTGTTTTAATCTTAATTACTGATTACTTCATTACTTTCTATATATTGACATGTGAAACATAAGCTTTTAGTTCTGCCTCTTCGTTTTTGGTATGCTTATTTGTTTTAATTATGTGAAGCATAATTATAGAAAACAATTTTAAGTTCTTCATTGATGGTAGATGCAATCATTAAATACACAGTTTTTATACAGTAAGAACCTGTCCCATAGAGAGCTATCTCCTTTTTTATTTTTATGGTGTATTGAGGTTATTATATTTTCTAAGATTAATTGTCTGGAACTCATCAGATTAAGTTTTAGCAAATCATGGTAACTTAAAATAGTCCATAAGTACATTAATATTGGAGGTACGCAATTATTTTTGCTGAACTACCATGGCTAAATGTATCAAAGCAGATGATTCCCAGACTTAAAATGTTTAGCCTCTAATTAGTATATGCATTTCTCAACTTCTAATTGCTTTATCAGTGAAATAAATCTTTGCAAGTTTCTGGACCCTACAAATTTTGGGAGCCCCGAATCTGACAGGCTAGGAGAGGAGTATTCCAGCTTCACAGAAAACTGAATGCCATTTCAGCATTCACTTATTCATTCACTTATCAAATATATATGAAGCACTACTATGTACTATTGCAGCTGCAGGGGATATTAAGGTAGATAAGAAACAGGTGCCCTTAAGGGACCTATGTTGTTGCAGGGAAAAGAAACTTAAATATACATAATTGTAATACACAGTGCTCTAAAGAAGCATGTGCAAGGCACATTGTTGCCCCAAAGCTGTAAGTGATCTACAACTGGGTGCCCTGGTCCATGTCTCCTCTCTGGCTTCTGTGGTGGTGCTTTCGTCCTTCCTCAGTTGCCTCAGTTAGTGAAGAGGAGGGTTAGGAGAATTAGTTAGCTTTAATTGAGCTAGAGGGGAAGGTCCAAGGGATGCTCAGGGCAAAAGTTCCTTGAATTGGAGCCAAGGTTCTCTGAGCTCCCTGAGCTGAGATTTAATGTGGGAAGAGGGTTACCTCTTCCTTTGTAACCTACTTTAGATGTGTTTGTTTTCATTGATTTTAGTCACTCCTGCATGTTGAGCTTTATAAGCTCAGGGATTGCATCTGTTTTTTTTTGTTGTTGTTTGTTTTTTAACTAAGGACTTCAAGAATCAAGTTTTGTGTTGGATCCAGGGCACTTAACACAATGCAAATTTATAGATGGCTTAGCTGTAAGGCTCTTTTTAGTTAGGTGCCAGCACTTCAGTATTGTAAGAGCATTTCTTAAGATGTGATGCGAAGATGGATGAGATGGAGGGGGAAAAAAAGAAGATAAAGGAAAGAGTACGTTTTTCCTTTATTTATTTTTCTTTTTTACTCAGAAAAACTGAAGAAAGAGGAAGGAAAGCAAATAGTGGAAGATAGAAATAGGCTGGGAGGTAGCTTTTGTTAAAACACGCAGGGTGGGCTTCCCTGGTGGCGCAGTGGTTGAGAGTCCGCCTGCCGATGCAGGGGACACGGGTTCGTGCCCCGGTTCGGGAAGATCCCACATGCCGTGGAGCGGCTGGGCCCGTGAGCCATGGCCGCTGAGCCTGCACGTCCGGAGCCTGTGCTCCGCAACGGGAGAGGCCACAACAGTGAGAGGCCCGCGTACCACACACACGAAAAAAAACCCATACAGGGTAATTCATTAGGTTGCAAGTGCCTGTGGACCAGAAGTACTTTAGGGTACTCTGGGCAAGGAAGTGATTCAGACTCTGCCACGTACAGCTTGGCGACGGCACATGACTTTCTGCTTGTTTGACTCTAGTTGTCGATTAAGTTAAAGATCTTGGTAATATGTAGAATCCTTTGTATATACTTAGGCTACAAAGATTTAGTTGAATTAAGTCCATCTTTCCTATGATTTGCTCCTAATTAATTCTCAGTATTTCATTATAATGTCCTTAGTCTCTAATTTATTTTTTATCAATAATTTTTAATTGAAGTATGGTTGGCTTACAGCGTTTTGTTAGTTTCTGTTGTACGGCAAACTGGTTCGGTTATACGTATATATACATTCTCTTTTTATATTATTTTCCATTATGGTTTATCATAGGATATTGAATATAGTTCCCTGTGCTACACAGTAGGACCTTGGTGTTTATCCATCCTACGTATAATAGTTTGAATCTGCTAACCCCAAACTCCCAATCCTTCCATTCCCCACTCCCCCTTCCTCCCTTGGCAACTACCAGTCTGTTCTCTATGTCCGTGATTCTGTTTGTTTCAAGATAGGTTCATTTGTGTCATATTTTAGATTCTACATGTGTTATCATATGCTATTTGTCTTTTTCTTTCTGACTTCACTTAGTATGATAATCTCTAGTTGCATCAGTGTTGCTGCAAATGGCATTATTTCGTTCTTTTTTGTGGCTGAGTATAGTATTCCATTGTATATATGTACCACATCTTCTTTATCCATTCATCTGTCGATGGACATTTAGGTTGTTTCCATGTCTTGACTATTGTGAATAGTGCCACTATGAACATTAGGGTGCATGTATCTTTTTGAATTATAGTTTTGTCTGAATATATGCTCAGGAGTGGGATTGCTGGGTCATATGGTAATTCTATTTTTAGTTTTCTAAGGAACCTCCATACTGTTTTCCACAGTGACTGCACCAACTTACATTCCCACCAACAGTGTAGGAGGGTTCCCTTTTCTCTACACCCTCTCCAGCGTTTGTTATTTGTAGACTTTTTAATGGTGGCCGTTCTGACCGGTGTGAGGTGATACCTCATTGCAGTTTTGATTTCCATTTCTCTAATGATGAGCAGTGTTGAACATCTTTTCATGTGCCTGTTGGCCATCTGTATGTGTTCTTTGGAGAAATGTCTGTTTAGGTCTTCTGCCCATTTTTTGGATTGGGTTTTGTTGTTGTTGTTGAGTTGTATGAGCTGTTTGTATATTTTGGAAATTAAGCCCTTGTGGGTCACATCATTTGCAAATATTTTCTCCCGTTCTGTAGGTTGTATTTTTGTTTATGGTTTCCTCTGCTGTGCAAAAGCTTGTAAGTTTGATTAGGTCCCATTTGTTGATTTTTGGTTTTATTTCTGTTGCCTTGGGAGACTGCTTCGTCTGTAATTTAAAAAGACAGGTAAGAGTTGAGTTTTTGCCAAATCTGTACAGAAATACAAGTCATTCTGCGGGTCAGAATTAAGATAATGTATTATTTGTGATATTATAAGCTATTGTTATACTAGTGTCTGCCACTATCCCCAGTCATTCTTATGTGTTGAAAGTCAAACACCGCAGTTGCCCGTTGCAGTGGACCCAGCATGCTATTAGTTCATTAATGATCATTCTTAGTCTGGCTTTTCAGATTTATTTAATGATGCACAGACTTGAAGAAAAAAAATTAGTTCTACTCTTCTCCAAAGTGTATGAGCTCATTTTATTGACCTTTTTGTAAACTAGATGCTTTCTGATGCAGCACCTGGAAAACTGAGAATTGTCCATGGAGATGTCCTGACATTTAAGATAGAAAGGGCTTTTCCAGAAAGTCTCAAAAGACAGTGGGAGGATGGTAAGTGACTTTGGGTTGGTTTTCTTATTTTTTTTGTAATTATTTAGATCACAAATATTTATGTTATTTATTATACATTATAAATGTTTATTATATATTTATACTAAAAATTAAATGAATAGAATTAAATAGGTAATGCGCATTGCAATTTTTTTCTGCTTTTTCACTTTGTTCCAAAGTAAGATAAAGTAATTTGCTTTTATAATTCTAATTTATTTACCCGATATTTTTCAAATATTTTGGGTTCTGTTCAAATAAACTTTCTATTTTTATGATACCATATAAGGATGGAATGAACTATAAAGTGTTACTTTTTCCAAGTGGTGAAAAAAGAAGTGTTTTAGTGAACCAAGCTGTACCCACACCTTTCTAACTTTATTTCCATTGTCTTTCACATTCAGTGACTAACCAAGGTGCTCTTCATTCACAGACAGTGTTTACTGGGTACCTGCTATGTGCCAGCTCCTTGGAATACATAGATAAATGGGGTGTGTTTCTTGCCCATAAAACCCCTCAACACCTGGAGGAGCAATTCTGGCATGCCCCCACGGCTGCCCCCCCCTTGTCTCTGGCCGCTGCATGCCAGGCTCCCACTGTCCTCTTCTCGGCACCAGCCTTCAGGTTTCTGCCTGCCCAGCCCGTCACAGACACAGTGACAACCGACCTAACTGCCTGCTTCAAACCATCTCAAGTTCCCTGGCATTAATCTGACTGTTACTCTCTTCTAGACTATTTCTCTGCTCCTGTCTTCCCTGATACCAGGCGCTCCTATTCCTCCTTTTACATTGTTGGGAGCTTTCTCTAACTATTCTTTGCTGGTGGTTATTTTTCCACCTGCATCTTACATGTTGTTTCTGAGATGGGGGGGAAGGGGTGGAATCTGCTGTTCTCATGCAGCAGGTTTGCCTGGATTACTCCTCCCCTGTGGTTTCACTTACCATATATATACTGCACACATTTAAACTTCATGTCCAGCCTGTATCCCCTGCCTAGGTATCTGACAGCTTCATCTGGGTGCCCCATAGGAACTTTGACCTCATCATGTCCAAAGCAAATGATCTTTTCCCTCAAACCAGTTCTTTTTCATATTTTTCCTAAGCCAAAACCTGAAGACTTTGACTGACTGAATAGTAATTAGGTAGGATTTTTTTTCCTTGATAATTCAAAGCGGATTGTGAGAAAACATTGCTTCTGAAGAGTAAATGGGCTGGAAAATACTCAGCCATATCTTTTTGTATATTTTTGTTTGATGCTGTTAATATCCAGTTTGATTTTACTCTTAGCTAAAATTGTATTCAGAATATATTGATGAAATAATCCAAGTTTTTTTTCTTATGCCATCCAGATCCTCCAAATGTACATATTATTGGAAATCTGCCTTTTAGTGTATCAACTCCACTGATTATCAAATGGCTTGAAAATGTTTCTCATAGAAATGGACCTTTTGCTTATGGCAGAACCCAGATGACTTTGACTTTTCAAAAGGAAGTGGCAGAGGTAAGTTTTAACTTTTTCTGGCTATTTTTTCATGTGATCAAATTACCAAATAAAACAAAGAATGTGATAATTTGGAGTTGAGAAAGGGAAGGGGGCTGCATATCTTATTATTCAATAGATAGACTTTGATTCAGCTAATAAGCCTGCTAGGCATTCCCATGGCTGGAGTGTTCCAAGTTTGTCTCTCTAGAAAATAAACCCTCAGGGCAGATGAGAGCAGTTTTTGAAGTGCAGAGGTTTAAGGAGGGAATCTGTAGACTATAAGCATTTTTTTAAAAATTTCATTATGACATATAAATACAAAAGAGTATATAATGTATATGCATGGCTTTGTGTGTGTATGGCTTAATAAAAAGAACATGAATCTCTACCACCCAAGTCAAGTTAATAATTAAATTATAAACATCTTTGACACCCTCTTGTATACCTCATTCTGATTACATCTCCTGTCCCCCACCTGCTACCAAGATAATCTATACCATGAGTTTGCGAATTATTATTCCCTGCATAGTTTATCGCATAGATTCTTATCTGTAGAATTAATATACTTTAGTTTTGTCCGTTTTTTAACTTTATACAGGTGGGTTCATACAACGTGTATTCTTTGTATTCTTTTTATCCTGATCTGCTCATGTTCATAGCTGTAGTTTATTTGTACAGCTATTTACTACCCACTCTTTGACTATTTATCTGTCAGATTTATCTGTCCATATTCCTGTTTTGGGACCCTGCATTAGTTCCAGTGTTTCATTATCACAAACAACTGTCATGAACGTTCCTATTTTGATGTCAACTGGTGCACATAGGCAAGATTTATTTAGGGTATAAACCTGAAAGTGGCAGTGCTGGATCATTCTGCAGCTTTAAATTTACCACTCTTTTCTGCAGTGTCTAATCCGTTGTTAATTTTACTCAGTTTATTTTTCATTTCAGATATTGTATTTTTATCTCTAAAAGTTTCATTTGAGTCTTATTATATCTTCCCTTTCTCTCATTATGTTCATGCTTTCCTTGGCATCCTTATGCATATGTATAATATCTGTAATAGTTATTTTAAGATCTTTGCCTACTAATTTCATTACCTCTGTCATTTCTGTACTGTTTTACCAGTTGACTTTGCCCACCCTCTTTGCTATGGGTCCCGTTTTTCCGCTTCTTTGCAAGCCTGATAATTTTTGACAAGATACTGGATATTCTGAGGTTTTTGTTTTTTTAATGTTGGGGATGCTTCTGGCATCTAGTGGATAGAGGTTAGGGATGCTGATAAACATCCTTCAGTGTTCAGTCCCCCACAACAAAGAAGTATTCGGCACTCACCAGCCCAAAATGTCAATAACGCCACAGTTGGAAAAACTTTGTTTTAGATTATTTGGCTATAAAATCCATCACAAAAATTAGGACCCTTTTGTGTTTGTTAGAAACTCTAAGATGACATCCTCTTTTTCCTAAGGTCCTAGTCGTCTCCTCCTCGTGACTGTTAATTCTCTTCTGTTGGTTTGAATTGAGGCCATGCTAATAGTTCTTCTTTTCTCAGCTTTTGGATTTGTCCTTGGTTTTTCTTTCTCAGCTGACATGATTATTATGGTATTTCTGTTCTTCAGTAACACAATAGAAATGCAAAATACTATATACTCTGATTCTTTGCGGGGAAAGAGCAAAGGAACAGAGGCTGAAGAGGTGGGATAACATTTTCAATGACTCAGTGCCAGTTGTGCTTATTAATAATAGTGTTGCTTCCACTTAACCGTATGCAATTATTTTTCTTTAACAAAAAGTTGATTTTAGTATTAATATTGAGAAGAGTTTATATTGAGTCTGTAATTAACGGAATGCTTTAGAAGTGTAGATAACACTGCTCCCCTGACTGATTTTTGCAAGTGAAAGTTTCAGTGGGAGACTAAGCAGCATTCTCTTATGTAACCTCTGTTCTTGACACTGTCATATTTGTAATTTTGTATTTAGCCACAGAAAGCACTTTGAAACATTTGCTTGGCTTGGCTTTGTGAGTTACAGAACAGAAATGAGCTTGTTCCTCTTAAGACTACAGGGTGTAAATTTAAGAATTCAGCTCACACATTACGAGGCGTGTAGACAGTTTAAAGTTACAGCTCATAAAATAGAATCAGACTGTGTAGCAATAAATGAGGCCTTAACAAATCTCATCGAACCTCATAGATGATGAAACTGAGGTTCCAAGTAGCTTAATGTCTTCCACAGGTTGTGCAGCTCGTTACAGGGAAAGCTGAACTTGAACACGGGTCATATGTTTTCTGCTGAAGTCGCGATGTTCGCGTTCTTTCTGTGACCGGACCTGTGGTCTTTTCCTTCTGGGTGCAGCATCAGGCTCTTCATCTCCTGCCATCTCCAGGGGACCCTGGCTGGTGAATGGTCACATCCCTGGCGGGGAGGGAATCACCTCTCCATTAATTATCTAGTTCTCATCGTCCCTGGTGTTTGGCTGTGCAGCTTCTCAAGTATAAGCCTAATTTTTCTATTTGTACTTATAATTATTTTAGATGAATAGGAAAATACATAACACTGTCCTTGTGAATTCTTTGACCCGTTGTTTTTCTTATACTCAATCAGAATTTTTTAAAAGCATAAGTGTTAAGAGTTTTTCTTTTTACTGAAAAATTACCTGGTTTGATTCCCTGGGCTTTTGCTTTTCAGATCTATCCTGTGACGGAGTTTGAATTTTCATAGCTTTACCTGTAATACATCTATCAAAGAAACATCAATTCATGTTTGAATGGTTGATCGACCGTTTAACTCTTATGCTGGCGTTTAATGAAATCTTTTTGCAGAGCTTTCTGATTTGTGGCTTGAATTTTTCCTTAATAAATTAGGGACAGGTATGTGTGCCGCTTTCTTCTAAGTTATAAGATATGATTCACATATTTTCATCTCCACAGCCTGTGTGTATATTTGCTACAAAGATTGGATGGGTTACATTGGATACGTGTCCATCAGGACACCCCTTCCCCTGGCATAACTGGATACATAGCACTCTAGATGAAAGATATTGTACTTAAAATGTGTCTTTATAGCAAATTAGCTGACCATCCATGCCTCCCTGGTTTGCTTTTTGGTTAAAGTGATTTTTAAATTCTCCTCAGTGGGAACACACCTTTCAGATGTAAAGTAAAATACTGGAAGAAAATCCAGGATGAGATAATTTTTTAAGTCTGGGCATTTCTTTTGTTTTTTTTTCTAATTTTGTGATTATGTTCATGCTGCATTTTAGTTTTACACAGCTGCTTTGAATTGTGCCAGTTTGCACAATGCACTTTAAAAATTTTGAATCTTATGCCAGTGGTAAAGTTCCTTTTTTCTTTATAAAGAACTAGAAATATTTTTGACCATTTGATCCATAAGCTTATTCTTTAACTTAAATCTATACTTCCATTATTTGTCTTTGTTTTTGATATTTGCATGAGAATATGTACAGTTCTTGGCTTTACATTTTAGAAGGGAAGAATTTATTTTGTTATATATACTGTAGCAACTCATCACTTGTCTTGAACTTTACTTCCCGGTAATTTTAACTGTCCAAATACAGACAAGAGCCAGATAATCTAAAGTAAAAAGGGTTGAGATGAGGGATGGCTTCTAAGTAACAAAATATGCTACAAAATCTACGGTTAACTTTGCCCATAGGAAATTTTCTCAGCATCTCAGATTAAAGCCTATTTTTAAATCTTACCTAAGGCAAAGCTTTTACAAGCCAAATTATGTGGTGTTCATGCCCACAGCTGGTTAGGAGCAGCAAAGTAAAAGGGACTATTAGAGTTTGACACGTGACAGTGAAGCAGGAAAGAGAAACACCCAGCACAGTAAATATATTGGGTTGGCCAAAAGATTCCTTCGGTTTTTAAGTAAAAATAAAAGACACATTTTTCATTTTTACCAAGAACTTTATTGAACGATGTACTCCACTACCTTCTGCCATTTTTCAGGCAACTTCACAATTCCATCTTCCCAAAACTTTTTATCTTTTTCAGCAAAGAACTGTTCCAGGTGCCTTTTACAGTCTTCCAAGGAATTGAAATTTTTTCCTTTAAGAGAATTTTGTAAAGACCGAAGTAATCGGAAATCCAAAGGTGCAAGGCCTGGTGAATATGGCGGAGGAATCAGAACTTCGCAGCCAAGCTGTAACGGTTTTTGCCTGGTCATCAGAGAAACATGTGGTCTTGCATTGTCCTGATGGAAGATTATGCGTTTTCTGTTGACTAATTCCAGACACTTTTCATTGAGCGCTGCTTTCAGTTGGTCTAATTGGGAGCAGTACATGTTGGAGTTAATCGTCTAGTTTTCTGGAAGGAGCTCACAATAGAGGACTCCCTTCCATTCCCACCATGTACACAACATCACCTTCTTTGGATGAAGACCAGCCTTTGGAGTGGTGGTGGTTCATTTCACTTGCCCCACAATCTCTTCCATTCCACATTATTGTGCAGTATCTACGTTTCATCACCCACCACAATTTGTTTTAAAAACGGAGCGTTTTCCTTACATTTAAATAGAGAATTGCATGCGGAAATACAGTCAAGGTTTTTTTCACTTAACTTACGTGGTACCCAAACAACAAAGCGTAGAATATAACCAAGCTGGTGCAAATGATTTTCAGCACTTGATTTGTATATGTTGAGTGTGTTGGCTAGCTCCTGGGTGGTATAATGTTGAGTTCTCAATTAATGTCTCGATTTGATCACTATGAACTTCAGCTGGTCTACCTGACCGTGGAGCATCGTCCAGCGAGAAATCTCCAGCACGAAACTTCACAGACCACTTTTGACACATTTGATCAGTCACAGCACCTTCTCCATACAGTGGCACACATCTTTTTTTGCGTTTCAGTTCCGTTTTTACCTTTCTTGAAATAATAAAGCATAATATTCAGAAGATGTCGCTTTTTTCTTCCATCTTCAATATTAAAATGGCCACACAAAAATTTACCAGTTTTGGTAAGTTTTTTTAATGCACGCTGATATGACAGCTGTCACAATCTAACAAATCTGTTTTGAATGTAGTTAAAGACAGCTGAGTGCTACTAGAGCCATCTTGCGGTGGGGCGGGGCGGAGGAGGGGGACAAATGAACTTCTTGGCCAACCCAGTGACTCAAAAAGCGCTCCGTCTTTGACTGTTTAGTAGTATGGCACAGCACAGGCATACCTGGCCCCAGGATTATTCCAGTAATTGTTGGTATTTGTAATGTTGACTCCGTCATTCAAAAGAGATTTAGAATGTCCAGGGAGTTCTAAGAACGTAGAGAAGCAGGCTACATTTTAGAAATATAAGTATGCCTAATTTTTTTATCCACCACTCAGCTTTGTCCAATCTTAATATACTGCCATATTTTTCATATCTTTTTAAGAAATAAAATAGATATGTTTGGAGCCCTCTTCTGTCCCCCTTTTCCCTCCTGTGAATTGAACTGTCTTAAAATTGATATTATGCCCATGAACATGTTTTGCTTACTCTACAGATATAGATAGATATACACATGCACATAGAGAGTAAACAATAAAATAATCTTTTGAAGTTATTACTTCAAATATGTAATACTGTACATATTTTCTGTCAGTTATTGTTTACTCTATTTGGGATTGATGTTGGTGTCTCTTGTTATTCATTGTAACTATTATTTAGCATTCCATTGTCAAAATTACCACAGTTTAATTATTCACCTATTGATGGACCTTTATGCTTTTCCACTTTTTTTTGGATACTACATATAATGTTGCAGTGAATATCCCTGTACATATCTCCCTGTGAAGCAGGTCTCTAGGATATATTCATAAAGGTAGACCTAAAGGATCATAAGGGTTTACCCAACTTTAGCTTTGCTGTATATATTGCCAGATCATAGGCCACAGTGCTTGTGCCAATTTCCCGTCTCACTAGCGGCGTATGGGAATTCCTGCTGCTCCGTATGGT
>NW_006777895.1:540853-556672 GCF_000442215.2 Lipotes vexillifer | reverse complement strand
TTCCTGCTGCTCCGTATGGTTGCCAGTATTAGGTTCTGTCAGGTTCTTTTTCTGTTGTTTAAATTTTGTTCATTTCATGAATATGAAACTGTTTCTCATATGGTTTTAATGTGCAGGTCCCTAATCTGTAACCATAGTTTATGGTTATGGTTCATTGGGGTTGCTCTTACCATATTTCTCATCATATTTTCTATTAGTTGTTTATCTTTTGATTATGGAGCTATAGGAGTTTCTTCTGAACACTAATCCTTTGTCAGATCTGAATTTCAGATACCTTGTCTCAGTCTGTGACTTACCTTATAGTGTTTTATTACACAGAAGTTTTTAATTTAAATAGAACAAAATACATCAGTCTTTTCTTGCTTCTGCTTTTTCATTATTAAGAAATTCTTCCTTACCATGGGGGTCATAGATATTTAAAAATTAAAAATTTTTCACTTCCTGTTAATTCACTTGGAATTTATTTTTGGTTGTGATGTGAGATACGGACCTCCATTGTCCTCCTTGTAGATTCCTGTTTACACCAGTACCGCTGAAGGATCCTTCCTTTTCCCACTGGCAGCTGCTACCTCACATCTGTCACAGTTCAAATGTCCACGTGTGCTTGGGTCTTTTTCTAAGGTTTTTGTTCCATCGGGTCTGTTTGTACCTCTAGCAATACCATACTTCTTTAATTTCGATATCTGGCGAGTCACCCCCATCTCATCTCCACACAGCAGCCCCCGCCCCCTGTTCCCCCAGTTCCTGATGTTCTTCAGGAGTATCCTGGCTGTCTTGGCGCTTTGCTTTTTCATATAAAATTTATATGGAATTTAAAGTTCTTTCTAAAAATCCTTTTCGGTTATTGGTTGAAATTGTATTTATGAGTTAATCTGAATATACCTAATGTTAAAATAAAAATCTTTGGGCGCTTAAGAGAGTAAATTCCTAGTTTTTTGTAAAAATTAGTTGCAAAAACAGCTAATTCTTCAATAGTTCTGAATATTCAAGGTTTTATTACATTTAAGTAAAGAAGAGCACACCACTGAAAATGTTCATGCAGATATTGGGGTAGTTCATAAAACTAAAGCATCTTTAGTTCTTCATTAATCTTGCTAACTTTTTCATTTATCAATATTTATTGATTACTTGTTTCATACAGTATCTTCTACATAATATAACAGTGGTTTGAAAATCCCAACAGCCAGTGGTAGGGAAGTTTTCTTATGTGATTTTTTTTGAGTGCACTGTATATGATATAATTCACGCTTCTTAGATGTACCTCATCAGTTAGTACTGGAGGAAAATACTCTCCATGTTGGTTTTGTATCATGTCAGATAGCCTATGCTTTTTTTTTTTTTTTTTTTTTTTTTTTTGGCGGTATGTGGGCCTCTCACTGTTGTGGCCTCTCCCATTGTGGAGCACAGGCTCCGGACGAGCAGGCTCAACGGCCATGGCTCACGGGCCCAGCCGCTCCACGGCATGTGGGATCTTCCCAGACCGGGGCACGAACCCGTATCCCCTGCATCGGCAGGCGGACTCTCAACCACTGCGCCACCAGGGAAGCCCGCCTATGCTTTTTAAAAGCCTATGCTTTTAAAATTTTTCTCAGAAAATCTACTTAGTGTTCATAGGTAATGAATGAATTACTTGCTAAAATTCCTTTGTGTCCTTGTGCAGAGACTTACAGCCAGTACAGGAAGCAAGCAGCGTAGTCGCCTCTCCATCATGGCCCAGTACCTCTGCGATGTTCAGCACATCTTGACAATTCCAGGTCAGGCTTTCATCCCCAAACCGGAGGTGAGTTTCTTTTTGTTTGTTTTAGCATACCAGAATTAGGATTTTAATTGTAATCTTTGCTCCTGTGAGGATATGTCATAGGAAATTATCTCTACTAATCTGATCTTACATGCACACTGTACCACACCTTTTTCTTTACCTCTCCTAAATGAGAACCATAAACATCACAGTATGAATAGTTCTTATTCTAATTTTTCTTCTCCTTCTATGGTGTGACCAAATGTCTAGGTTTATCCATGTTGCCCTGGTGGTGCTATTATCATTATAATTATTATCCCCTTTTACCCTTAAAAGTGATGAGTTATATGGTCACCCAATACTCAAAAAAAGAAATCAGTATTTCTTTGTGATTTCTGATGGAGACTTCTAACTAAAGTTACATCAGACATTATCTGTTTATTTTTATTGAAATATATTTGACATTTAACATTGTATAAATTTAAGGTATACAGCATGTTAACTTGGTACATTTGTATATTGTAATATAGTTGCCATTGTAGCAATAATTGGCACCTCTATCTTATTACATAATTATCCTTTCTTTTTGATAGTTGAAATAATTAAGTTCTAGTCTCTTAGCAAGTTCGATTATAATACAATATTGTTTATATTTACTGTGCATTATATCTCTAGGGTTTATTTACAACTGATTGTAAGTTTGTACCTTTAAACAGCTTCCTGTCCCCCCCTCCCCTGGTAACCACCATTTCACAAGTCTGGCTTTTTAAAATTCCACATGTAAGTGATAACATACAGTACTTGTCTTTCTGTCTGACTTATCTCACTTAGCATAATGTGCTCAACGTCCAGCTGTGTTGTCACAGATTGTTGTGTTGTCAGGGTGTCCTCCTTTCTTATGACTGAATAATATTCCATAATATATGTATATAAAATATACACCACATTTTCTTTATTCATCTGTCGATGGACATTTAGGTTAGCTTTCCTATCTGGCTATTGTACATAATGCTGCAATGAATACAGAGGTGCATGTATCTTTTTGAGTTAGTGGTTTCATTTTCTTCAGATAAATACCCAGAAGTTGAATTGCTGGATCACATGGTAGATCTGTTTTTAATTTTGCCAGGATACTCCATACCATTTTCCGTAGTGGCTGCACCAACTTACATTCCCACCAGCAGTGCACAAGGGTTCCCTTTTCTCCACATGCTCACCAGCACTTACCTCTTACCTTCTTGATCGCCATTCTAACAGGTGTGAGGCGATATCTCATTGTGGTTTTCATTAGTATTGCCCTGATGATTAGTGATGTCGAGCATTTTTTCATGTGCCTGTTGGCCATTGGGTTATTTTATCTTCTTTGGAAAAAAGTCTGTTTAGTTTTTCTGCCCATCTTTTAATCAGATTATTTGGGGTTTTGTTGTTGTTATTGAGTAGTAGGAGTTCTTTTTATATTTTGGGTATTAACTCCTTATCCAGTATATGATTTGTAAAAATTTTTTCTCATTCTGTAGTTTGTCTTTTCATTTTGTGAAGTGTTACTTTTGCTATGCAGAAGCTCTTAAGTTTGTGGTCCCTTCTGTTGATTTTTGCTTTTGTTCTATGTGTTTTTGTTGTTATATCCAAAAAAAATCATTGCCAGGACCAAGTGGACGAGTTTACTTCCTACTGTTTTTTTCTGGGAGTTGTGTAGTGTCAGATCTTGTGTTTAAGTGTTTGATCCTAGAAAGGAGTCCAGTTTCACTGCGTGTGTTTATCCAGTTTTCCCAACACAATTCATTGAAGAAACTATCCTTTCCCCATTGGGTGCTCTTGGCTCCCTTGTCAAATATTAGTTGATCATATAAGCAAGGGTTTAATTCTGGGCTCTCTGTCCTGTTCATTGGTCTGTGTGTCTGTCTTTGTGCCAGTAACATTACTGTTTTTTGTTTTGTTCTGTTTTGTTTTTACTGTAGGTTTGTAGTATAGTTTGTAATCGGGAAGTATGATATCTCAGAAAGTGTGATACCTCCAGCTTTGTTTTTTTCCTCAGTATTGCTTTGGCTATTTAGGGACATCTGTGGTTCCATACAAATTTTAGAATTCTTTTTTCTATTTCTGTAAAGAATGGCATTGGTATTTTCATGGGGATTGCATTGAATCTATAGATGGCTTTGGGTAGGATGGACATTGTAATAATATTAATTTTTCAAATCCATGAATATAAGATGTCTTTCCATTTGTGTTTTCTTTGATATCTTTCAGCAAAGTCTTGTAGTTTTCACTGTACGGATCTTTCACTTCTTGATTAAATTTATCCCTAAGTATTTTATTGTTTTTGATGCTATTGTGAATGGTTAGTTTTATTTCTTTTCAGATGTTTCATCCTTAGTATATAGAAATGCAGTTGATTTCTATATGTTGATTTTTGTGTCTTGCAACTTTACTAAAATTATTGATTACTTCCAAGAGTTTTTTGGTTGAGTCTTTGGGATTTTCTATGTACAAAATCATATCATCTGCAAATAGTGACAGTTTTACTCCTTCTTTCCCGATTTGGATGCCTTTTCTTTGTCTTGTCTAATCACTCTAGCTAGGACTTCCAATATTCTTAAATAAATAAGAGTGGTGATAGTGGGCATCCTTGTCTTGTTCCTAATCTTAGAGGAAAAGCTTTCAGGTTTTCTCCACTGAGTATAATGTTAGCTGTACATTTGTTGTTTGTGGTCTTTATTCTGTGGAACTGTGTTCCTTCTATATCCAATCTACTGAAAGTTTTCATCAGGAAGGGTTGTTGTAATTGTCAGGTGCTTTTTCTGCATCTAGTAAGGTGATCATGTGATTTTTATCTTTCATTTTATTAGTGTGATGTATTACATTTTTTGATTTGTGTATGTTGAACCATCCTTACATCTCAGGGATAAATCCCACTTGGTCATGGTGCATGATCCTTTTTATGTGTTCTTGAATTTGGCTTACTAATATTTTGTTGAGAATTTTTGCATCTGTATTCATTAGGGGTATTGGTCTATAGTTTCCTTATCTGGCTTTGGTTTCAAAGTAATGCTGGCCTCATGGAATGAGTTTGGAAGTATTCCCTCCTCCTCTGTTTTTGGAAGAGTTTGAGAGGATTGGTGTTAATTCTTCTTTGAATGGTAGAATTTTCAAGTGAAGCCATCTGGTCCTGGGGTTTTCTGTTTTGGGAGGTTTTAGATTACTGATTCAACCTCTTTGCTCACTATTGGTCTGTTCAGATTTTGTTTCTTCGTGATTCAGTCTTGATAGGTTGTATGTTTCTAAGAACTTATCCATTTCCTCTAGGTTGTCTAATTTGTTGGCATATAGTTTTTCATAATAGTCTTGTATGGTTCTATGTATTTCTATAGTCTCAGTTGTAATGTCTCCTTTTTCGTTTCTAATTTTATTTATTTGCGTCTTCTCTTTTTATCTTAGTCTGGATAAAGGTTTGTCAATTTTTTTAATCTTTTCAAAGAACCAGCTTTTGGTTTTGTTGATTCTTTCTATTGTTTTTCTGGGCTTCATTTCATTTATTTCCAGTCTGATCTTTATTATTTCCTTTCTTCTGCTAGCTTTGTTCTTTTTCTAATTCCTCGAGGTATAAAGTTAGGTTATTTGAGATCTTTCTAATTTCTTAATATATGAATTTATTGCTGTAAACTTCTCAGAACTGCTTTTGCTGCATTCCATAGGTTTTAATATGTTGTATTTTCATTTGTTATTTGAGATAATTTTTTATTTCTCTTTTGATTTTTTCTTTGACCCATTGGTTGTTCAGAAGTGTGTTTAGTTTCCACATATTTTTAGATTTTCCAGCTTTCCTCTTGCTAATTTCTAGTTTTATACCATTGTGGTCAGAAAAGCTAGTTGGTGTGATTTTCATCTTCTTTAATTTTCTGAGATTTGTTTCATGCCCTATCATATGATCTGTACTTGAAAACATTCCATGTGCACTTGAGAAGAATGTGTATTTTGCTACTGTTGTGTGGAATGTTCTTTATATGTTTAAGTCCATTTGTTCTAGAGTATGGTTTCCAACATTTCCTTGTTGATTTTCTGTCTGGATGATCTATCCATTGCTGACAGTGGCATATTCATTGTTGTCTATTTCTCCCTTTGGATATGTTAGTACAGTAAGTCCCCTACATACAAATGAGTTCCATTCCGAGAGTGTGTTCTTAAGTCCAATATTTCCTAAGTCCAACAAAGCCTGGGTACCCAACTAACACAATCGGCTCTATAGTACTGTACTGTAATAGGTTTATAATATTCTTCACACAAATAATACATTAAAAAACCCACAAAATTTTTAAAAAACACTTTTAATCTTACAGTACAGTACCTTGAAAAGTACAGTGGCACAGCACAACAGCTGGCATACAGGGCCACATTCACATCTTTGAAAGTTCGCAACTTGAAGGTTTGTAGTAGGGGACTTACTGTATTTGCTTAATATATTTCAGTGCTCCAATTTTGAGTGTATATATATTTACAATTATTATATCAATATCTTCAAGATGTATTGACCCTTTTATCATTACATAACAACTTTGTTTGTCTCTTGTTATCATTTTTTGGCTTGAAGTCTATTTTGTCTGATACAAGTGTGGCTCTACCCAATTTCTTTTGGTTTCCACTTCCATTCCTTCACTTTGAGCCTATGTGTGTCTTTAGAGCCGAAATGAGCTTCCCTTAGGCAGCATACAGTTGGGTTTTGTTTTTTTGATCCATGCAGTCGTTGTGTACCTTTTTTTTTTTTTTTTTTGCGGTACGCAGGCCTCTCACTGTTGTGGCCTCTCCCGTTGCGGAGCACAGGCTCCGGACGCGCAGGCCCAGCGGCCATGGCTCACAGGCCCAGCCGCTCCGCGGCATGTGGGATCTTCCCAGACCAGGGCACGAACCCGTGTCCCCTGCATCGGCAGGCGGACTCTCAACCACTTTTGAGTGGTGAGTGCAGTCCATTTCTATTTGGAGTGATTATTGACGTACCAGGGTTTACTGCCGCCATCTTGCCATTTGCCTTCTGGCTGTTTTGTATCACCATTGTTTCTTTTGCCTCTCTGTTTCTGTCTGCCTTTCTAATGTGGTGGGTTTCCGTGGTCATTTGCTCAGTCTTCCCTTTTTTATCTTTCATGACTGTACTCTAGAGTTTGGCTTTGTGGTTGCCATGTGGCTTACGTAAAACATCTCAGAAACAAAACACTTCTTTTTATGCAGATAGCACCTTATCTTTGTCTATAAAGTTTCCACCCTTTCACTCTTCCTCTTTTATATCTTTGATATCTCACTTTTTATGCTGTGGATTCACAGAGAAATTGTAATAGCTATGGTTATCCTTAATATTCTTTTCCTTAAGCCTTTATGTGATAATTGTGGTTAACACACCATTCTAATATAAAGTTTCCTGATTCTGACTGTTTTTCACCTTTGCAAGAGTATTGTGTACTTTCTTTTGTTGCTTTTATATCATTATTAGTGTCTTTATTTTTAAGCTTGAAGAATTCCTTTTCAGCATTTCTTGCAAGGCAGGTCTAGTGGTGAACTCCCTCAGTTTTTGTTTGTCTGGGAAAGCCTTTATTTGTTCATTATACTTGAAGGATAACTTTGCTGAATAAAGTATTCTTGGCTGGCAGTTTTTATCTTTCAACACTTTGAATATGTCATTCCATTCTCTCCTGGCCTGTAGTGTTTCTGCTGAGAAATCTGCTGATAGCCTAGTGGCGGTTCCTTTGTAGGTTACTTTCCTCCCCCCCCCCCCCCCCGCCCCACCCGGCTGCCTTTAAGATACTTTCTCTATCATTGATTTTTGACAATTTCATTATAATGTATCTTGGGTAAGGTCTTTTTGCATTGAGGTGATAGGGTATTCTGTTAGTTTCTTGGACATGTATGCTTAATTCTTTGGCCAGGTTTGAGAAGTTCTCAGCAATTATTTCTCTAAATACATTCTCTGCTCTCTTCTCCTTTAGGAAGACCGGTTATTCTTATATTTGTTTTTCTCATCATATCTGATGGCTCTCCTAGGAGATCTTCACTTTTTAAAAACCTTAGTTCTCACCCCTGAGTCATTTCTAAATTCCTGTCTTCCAAGTTGCTAATTCTTTCTTTGGTCTGATCTGCCCTATTTCTTAAGCTCTCTAATGTATTTTTCGTATCATTCATTGAATTCTTCAGCTCCAGAATTTGGTTCTTTTTTTAAAATTTCAATCTCTCTGGTAAAGAACTCCTTCTGTTTACTCATTTTATTCCTGAGTTCATCAAATTGCCTTTCTGAGTTTACTTGTAGCTCACTGAATTTCATCGTAACAGCTAGTCTGAATTCTTTGTAAGTTCGTTTACCATATTCTGTGCCTTTGAGTTTAGTTACTGGAGAGTTATCATTTTCTTTTGGTGAAGGTACCGCGTTACCAGTTTTTCATCGTGTTTGATGAATTGTGCCTCTGCCCTCTCATTTGAAGTAGCACACTTAGTTTTACTTTTGTTAAAATAAGACTCTGGCAAATAGAAACCCTTCTTTTGTTTCCCAGAAGGTGGCGCTATAGCTCAAGTTTTTGGTTTCTCTTGACCTGATCTGGCTTTGGGGCTGCACTCTGAAGGGGGTGTTAAAAAAAAAAAAAAGTTCGGTAAAAGTCGGTGGCAGAGCGGCAGAAGGTTTGGGCTTAGCACCTGAGGCTCTGAGTGCTCACAGCCCAGTAGGGACGGTCCTTGAGTGGGGGTCCTTCCAGAGGTCCATGGCAGACCCCTTGCTGAAATCCCAAGGCAGACAGCAGAGAACAGCACCTTCCATGCACTCTGTTATTCCTGTCTGCCTCTTTCCCTTTCCTCTCCCTCGTCCCAGTCATGGAGGTCCCTCAGAAATCCAGATGCTGCTGGAGAGAAGCAGGTCCATCTAGTTGCGATCTGTGCAGCCGGGAGGTCGGTTACTCGCCCCTTTCTCTTTCCACCTCCTCTGTGAGGCAAGCTCACCACTGTCCTGGTGAAAGCCCAGCACGTTGCTGTGTCGCTCTAGGGAGGGAGGGGGGCTCACTCCTGAGTTCCTCCTTCTCAGCTCCACACTTGTCTTTATCCCGCTCCGGTGGCGTGCCTGGTTCTCCTTCTGTCTGGCTGGACCTCTGCAAGTTCTCTGTCTCCCTGAGCGTCTGCTGCGGTTTTCAGTCGCCAGTTTTACTTCCCCCGACCCCACCCCCATCAAGGTGCTGGGTGTGGGGCAGGCTCACTGCCTTCCTGGGGTCCACAGCCCCCTTCCCGGTCCTGTCTTTCTACTTCCTGAAGCACAGTTGGGTGGAAATCTCCTGGTTGGTCCGGTGTAACGTGCAGAGGCGCTTTTTTCTGTTTGGTTATGAATGATGAATTGTATATAAAAGGAGAGAGAAAAAGAGACAACTCGTGCTGCCAGGGTGCTGATGTCACTTTAAAGATCCAAACATATTATATTTATCATGATTTTTCCCCCACTTTTTTGAGAGACCTTGTTTTGACAGTATTACTTGTGATCAGTCATCTGTGGAAAACTAGTTGGATATTAAACTAGACTCTGACTATTATATGCTAATCACAGAAGAGTAAGTGCTAATTACAGAAACCAAGCTTCTCTGACAAAAGTACAAATCAGTAAGCCAGTGTCTAGTTTAGCAAAAGCACTGCTGGATGAGTTACTACAGGACGTGTGCTATAAAAACTTACTTATTTCTTCATTGAAGATATCCTGAGCCCCAGCAGCATGAAAAGCCCTAGCTAGGCAGAGAGGGGGTGGTGACAGGAGCGGTAGCCCAGTCAGACATCTGCCTTCAGGGAGTGCACAGCTAGTGAGGAACAGCTTTCTTCTTGCTGAAACTCTCAACTCTAAAGTCTTGCAAAGTTTCCCTTATGTTATTTGACATTCGCTAATATAAGTAGATATCGTGAAAAAATCATGTGGTTTTTAGATTTAGAATGGAGCCCCTGACCAATAGCGTTTGACCTGTTTGTACAAATTGAACCGTGATCTGAGGCATCTCCATGGCCTGTGCTGCCACCTTCCACGTCCTCTGCCATGTTGTCGACCACAGTTAGCCACGCTTTCGGGTGACTTTAGGAATTCAGTCCATCTTCCACTTTTATAACAGACTTAATTGTCAGCTTTTTCTCAATCAAGGTCAGTATTACCAACCTTCAGCATCTCAAGCTTTCAGATATTGTAAATGACTTCTTCCAAAATAATAGATCCTGTTAGATCCTAGACAGAACTTAATGATTGGAGATATAGATCATGATCAGATTTAACACAGTGGTGCTCTCAGGGATTTTTTTATCCTAGAATAGGTGGCCATTGTAATGAAGAAAACCAAGTCACCATATAGCCTTCTCTCTTCTCGTAGTGCATATATATGTGTATATAACGTTTTCAGTAGTATAAGAGCCAGTTATATCAGAAACCACTATCTTCACTTTTAGGCTTTTAAACTTATGGTGATTGCTGTAATCCAGAATCTTTAGACATCTAAATTTTACCAAGGGTTTCTCAGGGTAGATATTAGAATATTTTTAGTGGAAAGTTTCTAACTCTTTGTTTTAGTTACCTAGTTGAGAGTAATTGATGGTGTTTAGAGGTTATTGTCAACTTTATCTTTGATTTAGGGATAAGATCCACATATAGTTAAAGTACTTTTCCCCCAGGATTAAGGTCTTATGAAACTATTATTTGTTAAAAAGCTTGCTATGTCTTTGATTCTCTTTTTATTGAGGATGTTTGCTTTTTGGCAAATTAAACATACTCATAGCAATTTTCTGTATGTGCTTTTCATCATGTTGTAAATACTACATGCAGAGGATTTATTTTTAATCCAGGAAAGCAGTTTTCAAAGAGGAGAGAGAATGTATTATGATAAAGGAAAACAATAAATCAAATGATTAGATTTTAGTTGTACCAGAATATGCTGCTGCTCTGAAGTAGTTATACCATATTAGGGCAAATCAGGAGTGCCCTGAGGAGCCAGAAAACACTTGACTGATAGCACATTGAGCAAACTTGTAAAAATTCATTTTCTTAAGTAAGAAAGGGGAAGAGTTAGTACAGAGGTGATAAAAATAACAGTACAAGGGTGTCCCTCTGGCTAAACGCTTTTAAACGCAAGAAGAGAAAGTCATAAGCATAACACAGGTAAAATATGCTCAGAAAAAATTTACTAAAATTCAGTGCTTATTCTCAACCAAAACTCTAAGAATAGATATGGAGAATTTCCTGTGTGATATAACAAGAAGGGCTCATTTATAACCATCTTAGGATTTTTCCTGTGAGAATTGGTTAACCCTTCTAATTATCAGTCTTCAAATTAACTAACTTAATCAAGCTTTAATGGCAGAACTCTCACAGCTGTGGAGCTATTACAACTACACCCTGCTCCTAAGTAGTTGAGCTCAATTCTTGCAAGATTCTTCCCTCTCATTAACTTCTCTAGCCCAGTCCCCAAAGTTTGAACCCCAAATTCTTTTCTATTTACAGAAAACACAGCCTCTTAGGTTCTTAAAATTAGACTAACTGGTCTACTCTAATGTTTCTTAAACTACTAGAGTTTGTAGTATATGGATTTCTTCCCTCTCATTAACTTCTCTAGCCCAGTCCCCAAAGTTTGAACCCCAAATTCTTTTCTATTTACAGAAAACACAGCCTCTTAGGTTCTTAAAATTAGACTAACTGGTCTACTCTAATGTTTCTTAAACTACTAGAGTTTGTAGTATATGGATTTTTTTTTTTTGCGGTACACAAGCCTCTCACTGTTGTGGCCTCTCCCGTTGCGGAGCACAGGCTCCGGACGCACAGGCTCAGTGGCCATGGCTCACGGGCCCAGCCGCTCCGCGGCATGTGGGATCTTCCCAGACCGGGGCATGAACCCGTGTCCCCTGCATCAGCAGGCGGACTCTCAACCACTGCGCCACCAGGGAAGCCCTATATGGATTTTTAAGTTAGAATTCTTTAAATTTTGTATTTTAATTTCACTGTTGAGTTCATAAAATTATTTTACCAATTAGAAAACAAAATGTCTCTTTTCCAGTGCAAATTCACAGTTGAAAAATGCTTCCATGAGAACGTAAGACTTGTTTCTGAAGTTTCCCAAGCTGACATCTGAAGACCCCTGAGAATTCATATATTTCTGGGGTTCCACAGTAATTTTTATTTCAACTAGTCTGCACATTACAGTCGGCCCTCCGTATCCACGGGTTCCACATTGGTGGATTCAGCCAACACCCAGATTAAAAATAGTCAAGAAAAACAAATTCCAGGATGTTCCAAAAAGCAAAACTTGAATTTGCCAAATATAGGACAACTATTTATTTACATACCATTTACATTGTATTAGGTATTATAAGTAATCTAGAGATGATTGAAAGTATACGGGAGGATGTGTGTAGGTTCTGTGCAAATGCTATGCCACATTATATAAGGGACTTGAGTGTCCTCTGATTTATCCCCCACAGATACTGAGGGACAGCCATACTCAAGTGTGAGAAATCCTGAGCCATTAGCTAGTCCCTCAAAATTCTATGTCATCTTTTTTCTTTTATAAATTGTGGTCGTGGGTCTGGTGATTTAACATCCTTCCCACACCACTGTCCTGTACCCCAACCTAGTAGAAAAGTCACTTAGATACAATCTGAGAATTGCAACAGGCTCTTCTGATTGATAAAACAGAGGCAGTGCACAGCAGTGGAAGAACTAGAAGTACTTTGAAGTCAGCTGGACCTCCTGGAATTCCAGCGCTCCTAGTTATGAGAACTTGGTCATGTTAATAAGCTGATAAGTTAATAATACATCAGATTGGGGCAATAATGCCACCCTTGAAGGATTGTTGGTGAGGAATAGAAATAATCAATATACAGTGCCTAACAGGAGTATCTCACACAGGAAGGCAGTCAGTGAAAGGTAGATCTTACTGTTATGGTTATAAACAAATATTTATGGACTAAGTTGTTATATCCTGATATAATAATGTGGATTATAACTTTTAAAACATACATATAATTTATATATAGTTTTGCCTATTTAGAAGTATGGCACATGGAGCAAGTAACTCCCAAACATGGTACAGATTTAAAGCATAAATTGTGTCAATACAATCTTAGATGAATTAATGATGCTACACCTGTGACATAAAGAAAAGGTCAGCACTTTGGGGCATCCACGCATGACCTTTGAGAACAGCATTTTAGAAGCTTTCCGCTACGAGCCCCCAGCTATTGAGGCCTCGACCTCTGGTCAAATAAGCTTAGTAAATGGATGGGTCCACATAAGAAACAGCCATTTTTCATGCTTTTGTGTTTTTTGAATCTGATATTGAGGCTGTGACTTCTGCTGTCTGTTACCCTGTATTTGAAAATCCTTTGGACATAAGGTCAGAAGACTAATATTTTTCTGCTTAACTAATATTCTTTTGTATTTGGTCTGGCTTCCTAGAAGCAGAGATTGGGGTAAGGATTTTTGGGAAAGTGATGTATTGAGGAGACTCTGAAGAGAAGGAGTGAGGGAAGCAGGCCAAGGCAGAGCAAAAGCTAAGCAAGGGTATTGTTTCGCCTGGAGACGTAGCTTCAGCCTGGTCCCACGGGGGTCCCAGGATAAGGTCTGAAGGGGAGCTCTGGGGCACAAATTGCCCCACAGGTTTTGTCCTCCCTTGAGGCAGGGGGCGGCTGTTGTACCACTGTCAGTCGGAACAGTTGGTGCCCTCACCTTGTAGTAGAGGCAGCTCCGCATCTATGAGCCATTAGCACCCAGCGCTCAGAACAGCTGGGGAATGGGGGGGCAGGGCAGTATGGCAGCAGCAACGGCCTCTGTTGGTTTCCTCCAGGAGACAAAGCTATCAGATTCCTTATGTGGCCTTCTCCGACTTGGTTGTGTGGGAAGTTTTAAACTACATTTCATATTTAATTGCTTCAGCAACCTTCAACCAGGATTATTTAATAGCATTCTTTCTCTCTTCCTTTTCTTTATAATTTTAACCTCTCTTCTTTCTCTTTTGGTTTTTCTCTTTATTGGACCAGCAGTTTTATTGTAAGTTGACTCAAATGCTTTTTTTTTTCCTGCGGTGCGCGGGCCTCTCACTGTTGTGGCCTCTCCCGTCCCGGAGCACAGGCTCCGGACGCGCAGCCTCAGCGGCCATGGCTCACGGGCCCAGCCACTCTGCGACATGTGGGATCTTCCCAGACCGGGGCATGAACCCGTGTCCCCTGCATCGGCAGGCAGACTCTCAACCACTGCGCCACCAGGGAAGCCCGACTCAAATGCTTTTTGAAAGTGGATGAGTGTAAAAGAAATAAATATGTAAACTAAAAACCAGTTTTATAATTAGAAAAAATACCTGAGTTGTCCTCCTTAAAAATCAGATAAAATAAGTGTTGAATAGAAATAAGAGTATTTACTGTTACGATCTAATTTAACATTAGTTATGCTTTCATATGTACTCAAGAATAAAATAAGCAATAGTATTATAAATCCAAGGAAGGAAGAAACAAAATTGCATTTTTGCAGATGACACTTTTCTTATATGTATGAAGCACAATGAAATGAACAAAATTATTGGAGGTAAGAGATATGCAACAGGGTTCTGCAAAATTATAGGCTATGATGGAAATCCTCAGACGTCAGTAAAGTCAGTATATTCTCAAGTCATATAGCTAAAAATATAGACGGCATTTGTTTAGAAAGTATTTTGACCGCTCAGAAGGAGTATATACTTTCTAATTTTTAAAAAATTTTTTTTAAATTTTTGGCTGCGTTGGGTCTTCGTTGCTGCGCGCGGGCTTTCTCTATTTGAGGCAAGCAGGGTCTGCTCTTCATTGCGGTGCGCGGGCTTCTCATTGCTGTGTCTTCTCGTTGCAGAGCATGGGCTCTAGGGCTTCAGCAGTTGTGGCACATGGGCTCAGTAGTTGTAGCACACGGGCTCAGTAGTTGTGGCTTGCAGGCTCTAGAGCGCAGGCTCAGTAGTTGTGGTGCACAGGCTTAGTTGTTCCGCGGCATATGGGATCTTCCCAGACCAGGGCTCAAGCCCGTGTCCCCTGCATTGGCAGGCGGATTCTTAACCACTGCACCATCAGGGAAGTCCAGGAGTATATACTTTCAATGCCTTCCTAATTCCCATGTGAAATCGTACCTTTATTTTAGCTATTCTGTTAATATGTAATGATGATACAGAAGAGGATGATCTACCAAATAAAATAGGTATAAAACATTTTAGTCTGTATGCACAATCCAAAATTATTTACTCACATAAAAGATAACTTCCCACTTCATGAGTTATTAATGTACAAGGAAGTAGCCTTTTCCCCCTTTACCACTGTATTAGGAACAATACCTAAGCGTACATGAACAAATAGTTAGAAACAACAGTGTACGATGTTACCTTTGCACATTAGAAAATTCCATTTTTATTTTCTTATAAAGTGTTTGAATTACATATCATAATTTAACATCTTTTAAAGCATCTTTTATTCTTTAAGAATTCTTTTCACATCCATTAACCAATTGAAGCAGCTCATTTATAAACACATTTTTGTTAACATGAGTCAAACCTAAAAGAAAAAAGAATGACAACTTGAAAGTAACCTTTATCATCCAGATTGATTCAGTGCGATATTAAGTGATGGGGTAAATCAGAAATGATAGAGGTAAATGAACGTAGTCTGGAGAATCCTCTTACTAGCAGCCAGAACAGGGCAGTTCTTAAGCCATTTTAAAACAAACTCTTCACGTTTTCACTTAGCTTGTACTTGATGCTTCACAAGTCCTCGAGATTTCAGTTTGAGTTTGGTTTGGTTTTGCTTTGCTGTGGTAGCATTTACCAATTTCTTTTCTTTATTTCTGCCTAATCTTTGAATGCCATTTTATATGGAGATAGTTTTCCTAAAATGTCAACAGAGCCGGGGAGATGACAGTAGGTGGGGACTTGGGGTGGCCGGTTTGGGCATCCTGTGAAGGAGGCGGGCAGCTCCTCTCTGTGTCGTAAGGCGCAGGCCTATAGAGGGGCTTGAAAACAGAAGCAGGTGACTGTGGGGTTGCCAAGGAGAGGGAGCAAAAGCAGAGGGTATCCCGGGTTAACACCAGGACAAGGTGC
>NW_006777895.1:500686-540843 GCF_000442215.2 Lipotes vexillifer | reverse complement strand
TTTTTGCGGTATGCGGGCCTCTCACTGCCGCGGCCTCTCCTGTCGCGGAGCACAGGCTCCGGATGCGCAGGCCCAGCCGCCATGGCTCACGGGCCCAGCCGCTCCGCGGCCCGCGGGATCCTCCCGGACCGGGGCACGAACCCGTGTCCCCTGCATCGGCAGGCGGACCCTCAACCACTGCGCCACCAGGGAAGCCCAAGGTGCTTTTTACACTTGGCAGTGGAGCTCTTTTATAAAATCCAGTGAAGTACCAGTTAGGAAGATGCATCAACAATTTATCTTAAAAAAGAAAAAAAAAAAAAAAAAAAGCCATCCATTCCATTGCCTCATCAATATAATCAGAACTCTTTCCATTAGAAACCTTTAGATAAAACATGACAACAATAATGGAAAAATCATCTAAAACAGATATAATTGTATACGAAGGTTGTTGGCATTTCGAACAACTTCATTTTTTAAGTATTTTTACATTCTTTGTAGAGAAAGGTAAGCACAATTCTTGTATTTAATCTAAAATAAAGACAGAAATCACAGCAGGCACCTAAGTCATGTGCATCACACAGTTATTCACACATAATCCTTCAGGCTGTATGCTGAACGGTCCTCTGGCTGTGTGGTGGAGACGTGCTGCTGCTTGGATGGGTGGAACCAAGCCTCCGAATCCTTTTTTATACAGAAAATCATGCCAGAGATAAACAGCAGCATGGCCGAAATGAATCCAATGTAGACAGCTCCTCCGGGTTCATGTTTGTTGCTTTCTGGGACTGTCACATCCACAAAGTTTGCTATGATCTCCTTCGTGTACCACACCGTCGGTATTAAACCAGAGATCCCCGCAGACATGAAGCAGACTCCCCCAGCAAAACAAGCGTAACTCTTGGTTTCCCTGTCCCCTCCTAAGCGAGTGCATTTCATCCCGATTGTGGCAGTGCACATCCCCACAGCAGACAGGACACAGGCCAGGACCATGGCTGCCCGAGCGGCCTGCACGTGGGTGGGGAGGGCTAGGACGGAGTAATTCAAAGTGCAGCTGAACATTCCGGTGCTATAGCACGTGCAGTCCATCCACAGCCCTTGCAGCTGCACGATGGCTGTGATGATGTTGGAGCCCGCGTCCACATTCACCTTCCAGTTGGGCAGCAGGGTGGCCATGAGCACTCCAAAGACCCCAGATAAGGCCAGGGCAAAAGCAAGGAGCTGGAGACGCGCCGAGGTCATAACGTCACCGTTACCTTTGTCCTCCTAGAAAATCCTGATGGCTCTCACTCAGAATTGTAGCTATTTCTGTACAGTAGAGAACCAAGTAACAAAAGGCTGGGGAAAGAAGACAAAATCAGGGTTGAAAGAAAGAAAAAACAAAAAGACTTCTGTGTACAGTGGGAGCTGAGCACCCATCTGAATAGGTCCCAGCCGTGGATGAGGACACTGCTTCCCAGGAGAAAAGCTCACACCAGGCCCACAGAGGTTGCCATTGTCCTGAGTGATTTTGGTTGGGTGGTGCTTGATACATGGCATAAATGAGAGGGCTGTCCACTTTGTTCTTTTATTTAAAATTTAAGCTCTGCTGAAGTCTGTGTGCCTTGTTAGGAGATTTAGACATGGAACGCCAGCTGTAGGATATCTGATATAGAATTTTAATAGTATTACAGGTTTTAAAAACTTATTTCTAGTTAAAATACTCTAGGTAATAAGGAAGAATAGTTTAAACCCACCTGTTAAAAAGGATTTATAAATATATATTAGAAAAGTTTGAAGCATTCAAAAAATGATTTTATTTTTAAAAATGTATCAAACACTGTCCATGTGTCATTCACATGGCCCAGGTGAATTGTTTAAGAAGAAGAAAGTAGTAAAAGAAATCAGTCACTGGCATGATTATCTCTAATTTACAGCTTGCAAAATCCTTACCTAAGTGAGCACTTGTTTCCCTTCAGGTACAGCTTACTCAAAACTGAAACAATCAAGCCACTGTCTTTTGCTTAGGAGAATGTGAGATCCTTTCTAGTTGGGACCAGAATCGTTCCCTGACCCAAATGAAGTCTGCTGCAAAACCGGTTATTCAGACGATTCAGAAGTGGTGACATGGAATCTTGCAAATACATACCAGAAGTAACCACATCATTATTTGTATGAGAGAGATTCAAAAATAATTTACACTTTTTTGCTTCCTCCCTTCCTTCCCTCCCTCCCTTCCTCCCTCCCTCCCTTCCTTCCGTTTAGTAAGAGGGAAAAGATAGCACTTCCTTTGTGACGTGCTGTGTTTTAATCAGGCCGTACTTACTGCTTTCTTTGAGGAAAATATAATGGTTTCTGAAATACAGCAATATTGACCTTTTTGTGTTTCTGAATTTTTGAGTGATGTATTAGAATGGCTCTATCGTGATTCATATATTTGTCACAAAAGGCAGTATGAGCTCTGAATCTAAAGCACTTGGGTCAAATCTTGGCTTTCCAGAACCTCTCTGTGCCTCAGTATTCTCTTCTGGAAAGCAGGGAGGATTATAGTATCTATATCATGGAGTTATATACATGAAAGAATTTTAAAGGGTGTAGGACAATGTCTAACCCATAGAAAGTACGCAGTAAATTACAATTGACATTGTTATTAGTATTTCTAAAATATATATTATGTCATGTGACTTGATATTTAATGACATCTGGATTTTTTTTTCTCTTCCTTCCTTAGGCCGATTTCATTTGTTTTCATAGGAACTTAGAGCTGAAAGAAACCATAGATGTAATCTTGGCCATTAGTGTTATTTCAGATTAGGACACTTAGGTAGTAGGTCGCCCCACGCCACACAGACCTCAGCGGCAAGATTGGCAGTGCCCACTTCCCCACCTCTTCCCACTTCACTGCACCTTGCACCCTTGTCCCCCTTTACCACAGTAATTCCGGTGAAATCCTCCTGTGTACTTCCTGTTGGAAGCAGGGAGAATGCTACATCTAGAGACAAAGCACCGTTAACCATCCCCTCACTCACTCCCTTTCTCACACAGAAAAAAAGACTCCAGAGGGAATTAATAGAGCAAATGAGCAAGTGGCGTAGCTTCAGAGACTCACCAAGGAGGTTGATGCCTGGCTTTTGTGAAATATCTGCAGCAATGTGAATCCATGCCTGTGTTACTTTTAATACAGTTGTATAGTTTAATATAGTTAAAACATTGATTCCCTAAGAGGTTAAATCCTGGGCTATCTGAATTCCATTGTTCTATTTTTGTTCATAATCTTAAAATGTAAATTCTGTAGTTTCAGGAGATTTCCCTGAGATTTTGAATTCTTAGAGTCAGTTTCACTCTAAGCATCAAAGTGCCTTGGCTTTGCTTGTCATCCTCCAGTTCATTCTTTTTCTGTTTTCCAAATTTCTTTTCATATCTGAGACCAAAATAGAACGAAAGTTAAAGTTTCTAGAGAAAAAAAAAATGAAGCACATGTTTATAGTTTCATAATAGCTGTTTTCAGGTCTGGGTTTTAACATTTCAGACTCCAGCCAGCTCACTCAATTACTGCCTTCCCGGACCATTTTCGGCTTAAGGGGTTCTTCAAGAGCGAGACTGCTGTAAGCATTCCCTGCGAGCATCTCCTTTCTTTCTTTTTACTTTGCTTGAGTAACTGCTATGTGTTGATCAGTCTCTGCTCAGCTTCCCAATTATAACTCTTTTCTTCCCATTAACCAATACATTTTATAAATTCCAGTGTAATTCAGACTTGGAGACAGCTTGTTCATCTTAATTAACAAGTGCTGGCAGTGATAAATTACAGATGGCCCAAATCAGCGTAAACAATGTGACACTGCATTCAGTTAGCATGGTGCTCACTTACTGTTGAATAGTGGACTTTGAGTGCTTTTTTCTGCATGGAGAACTTATGCAGAAAGAATTTGTTCTCCAAAATGAAGGTCACTCTTTTCCCTTTATAAAAATATACTGGCATCTTAGCTATATTGCTGTGAAATCTTTTTTTTTCCCCCCTCCAGCCACAAGCATGGTACAGTTTGTGGCCTGTTCTCTCAGATTTCTGTCTCGTAGAGAATAAAGGCATACTTTGTTTCAGCGGTGGTGGTGATGGTGGTGAAATGCTGTGAAAGTAAGCATGGAAAACAGTTCTAAATGAGAACTCTCTCGTGGTTCTAAAATCTGTTGCATATAGAACAGAACCTATAATGTTAAGTTTATGAGCTATTTCCCAAAGAAATTCTGAACTGGATTTTGTTAAAATGTAAAGTCAGTTTTCCAGACAGGATTTATTTATATCAAATCTAGTATTTAAAAACAGATTTACAAGGTACAGTTCAAACCGAGTTATACTTGAAGATCTATATTTAGGTCCCGAAGCATTGTGGAAGCTTCTCGTTTTCCATACCTTTTGTCAGTAGCCTTCAGTGACTTAACTCTCTTCTGTCAGTTGTCTTCAAATGAACCCCAGTAAGACATGATGAAGAGGAGCCACATACCTGAGGCTCAGTTCACAGCTTCTGAATATTAGCGATGAAGCTCCAATAGGTTAACTTGCAAGTAGCAAATGAAGAGCAACGTAGAAATCCGAGCAGGGAGAACTGCTGGTGGTGCCAGGAGATAAATACCGGGTTCCCCATCTCATTTTTTGAGCTGGGGGAGAATTCAGAAAAGAGAGGCGGGGGAGGGAGGGAGCTGTGGTTACAACAGGATTTGTCAAAACCTGAAAGCTGAAAATGCTTCTGTGTCACTATATACAGAGGAGGAATTATCTGGGTGCTCACAAAAAGACTTTCTTTTCTTTTAATATTATGTTTTAGTCCATAGTTATAATTTATTTCTGAATTTTTATCTATGTTGGAGGGTACCATTTATTATTTTATGTCCCCAATTAAAGAATATGGTCTGAAATATTTTTCACTAGACTGTGCTTTGCAAGTGATAGTTAATTGAGACTGTCTGTTTATTCTGGTGCTTCTGACTTGTCTGAAATCAAGATTCACAAAATTGGTAACTTTCAAACTAAACATTCAAAAGACAATTTTATATATATCTTGATAAAAGTAAAAAGAAAACCCAGCAACAGCTGTTGACTAGAATCTGAGCAGTAAACCTACAAGTTTTTTTTTTTTTTTTGGGTGGGGGCAGGGGGGCAGTATCCTGAATTTTCTTCTATTAATCTTTCCACTGAGAAAGATTTCTAAAGTATAATAGATAGCTAGTGGGAAGCTGCTGCATAGCACAGGGAGATCAGCTCGGTGCTTTGTGACCACCTAGAGGGGTGGGATAGGGAGGGTGGGAGGGAGACGCAAGAGGGAGGAGATATGGGGATATACGTAAGCATATAGCTGATTCACTTTGTTATACAGCAGCAACTAACATACCATTGTAAAGCAATTATACTCCAATAAAGATGTTAAAAACAAATAAATTATAACTTAGTAAATTAGAGATTTTAGAAAGCATTGTAAAGAAATTACACCAAAATAATGTGATGAAAAATATTTGATGAACCAAAATCAAACACTGAGGTTCTAGACCATGAATAATGGTACAGACATATTTCGTCTTCATCTACTTTGGGTTCTCATTTTTTTTCTACCTCAATAATGTTAATTCTACAAGCTATACATTCATAGCCACTATAGAGAGAAAAAGATAATTTTGATTGGATGTTTAAAATTTTACAACGGCTGATAGCCATGTTAGATGTTAGCCATTTCTTTAAAAGCAGTGAATAATAAAAATCCATGTTTCATATATATGGAATCTAAAAAAAATGTTTCTGATGAACCTAGGGGCAAGACAGGAATAAAGACACAGACCTAGAGAATGGACTTAAGGACAAGGGGAGGGGGAAGGGTAAGCTGGGACGAGGTGAGAGAGTGGCGTGGACATATATACGCTACCAAATGTAAAATAGATAGCTAGTGGGAAGCCGCCGCATAGCACAGGGAGATCCGCTCGGTGCTTTGCGACCGCCTGGAGGGGTGGGATAGGGAGGGTGGGAGGGAGACACAAGAGGGAGGGGATATGGGGATATACGTATACATATAGCTGATTCACTTTTTTATACAGCAGAAACAAACACAACACTGTAAAGCAATTACACTCTAATAAAGATGTTAAAAAAAATGCATGTTTCAGTTATCTGGATTTTTCTGGATTTTTTGTTGTTTTTAGTTGGTTTGTTTTCATCTTTTCTAAGTCTGGCATTTAGCAAGATATGTATCGTTTTCTCCTCTTAGAAATCTAATGCCTGTGGATTTGTGTTTTTAGCCATAGTGTTGTAATTTTGCTTTATAAATTTACTTTCTTATTTAATTTCATCGAGATATATAAACAGTTCTTTGTCTAAGTGCTGAGTGAAGTGGAGTTGAATTTCAGGCACTAACAGCCCTGTTACTACTGCTGTAGCAAGAAATCCACCAGATCCCTCCAGTGTCTTGGCTTGTTTTGCTCCTCGCCGTGGTTGTGCAGACTCACCTGTGCTGAGGCTGACTGGTGGCCGGTGGAGGGACCAGTCTGCTCCCAGCTCTGACCACCAGCATAATGCAGCTTGCCGAGGGTAAATGGGTTAAGCATGCTTTAATGTGCATTGCTATTTTCGAAACCTTTTTGATTATTTTTCTGCCTTGATGAGAACACTTATCTTCTAATACATTAAGCTGTCTGTTTTAAAAAGGCAAACTTCTGAAACGCAAAGAACTTTCATTAACTACAGGCCTTTAACCCAAGGCAGAATTTCTTGTATAAGAAAGGAGCTAGAAAGTAGAGGTGTATAGAGAAATATAATTCATTGACATTATTATCTACTTCCAATGTGGATATTAAAGAGAATTAAATCTTTTAAGTTCAGAGGCTTCCCTAGATAACTCTGTGTTTACCTTTACCTTAGTTTATGTATCTTCTCCAGCCCTCCCCACTAAACACCCAAGTTTTGTATTGGGTTGGCCAAAAAGTTCGTTCGGGCTTTTCCGTAGCATCTTACAGTTGTAAAATTTTAAACATCCAACCGAATATGTCCACACTGCCAGTGTGACGTCACTGATAGACGTCTCAGACCTATCGGGGACAGAACTGAGCTCTTGACTTTCCCCATACCAGTTCTCCCCAGTTTCCCAGTGTCCATTAACGGCAAACTCATCCTGCCATTTGGTAGACCCTTGATCTTCAAAACATCCTTGATTCCATACCCAAGAGCCATTCAATCAACAAATCCTTTTGTTTCTAAACTTCAGAATAAATCAAGTATCCTACCATCTGAGCCCCTCTACTGCTTACTCTGGCTGAAGACCTCCAGAATGTGAACGGCACAAGGCACAAGGGCAAGGATTTCTGTCCTGTTAATTGCCAGGTTCTCCTGTGCCAGGAATGGCGCCTGGCTTGTTGTAGAAGTGTGATAAATATTTGTTGAATGAATTCAGAAGCTGATTTTGAGTATATAAAATAACAATAATACATTACCTTTACATGATTAAAAGTGTAATTTTGTCCTTTTTTAAGAGACTCTGTCATTTTAAGTAATTTTGTAACTCTTTAGTTTTATAATCTTGATGTAATAATAAGATCTACCATTTATAAACTGCTTCCTATATGCTATGTATATATACCTATATACCATGTATAAATACCTATATGTTGAGGTATTTAATTCTTAAAACAAGCCTATGAGATAACAGAAATCCTAATTTTACAAGTGAGAAAACTAAGCTCCAGAGAAGTTAAATAACTTGACTAAAGTCCATAATATAAAAGGCAGGAATGTGGGATTCAGGCCCAGAATACTGTGATTTTTTGAAACCCTCATACACTCATAGCCCTGCCCTGCCTCCATTTAGAACAGAATGTGTTTTTAAGTCTCATTATAATGAGTCGTTCCTTTCAGTGGTAGTCTGGATTAAGCTGTGGAAACAAATGAACTCTGACACCTCTGTAGCTTTACATATAAACATTTGCTTCTCACTCATGCCAAGTCCATGAGTGATTGCAGAGTAGCTGGCCGGTGACTCAGCAGTCCCATCTCTTTTCTTTAAAATGTTTTTATTTATCTGTTTTTAAGAAAAAATTACAAGTGATTCCCTTAGTGTGTTTTTCTTAGTGATGATACTCTGGATAGTCAAGACAAGCTTTTCTTTTTCTTCTCAAAGAATCGGTAGTTTGACTGAATATTTGAGAAGTAATAACAGTACCAAACCTTTGTGGGAAATAGTTCTCCAGACCCGCGTCTCTCACCCCTGCCCACACGTGAGCATCATCTAGCTTTAGAAAAGCCTTGAGGCCCAGACCCCTCCCAGTGGCTCTTGATTCAGTTGTCAGGATGATGCCCAGTCATAGTGTGTTTAAAATGCCGCCCACATAATTCCAATGAAAAGTTAAGGTTCTGATGTTAAAACAACAGCAGCGTCTTTTCTCACTTGCTTTCTCTTCTACCTTGAAAATAATTAAAGTTCAGAGTAACATTAAGATAGTTACCTGTTCCAGTCCCACAAATTTAAAGTGATTGACTTCATCTTAAAATAATGTTTTTCCTCCTGCTCAGTCCTGGGAAATTAACAGTATTGGCTATGAGCACAACGAGTGCATTATTTCCTCCATCTTTATGGTTACTTTAGTTTTAAAATAATGCTTTAGGCTGCCCGAAGGCTTTATCTTTTAGAATTGGTAGTTTGTAGACTTGTTGATTATAGTGAGGACCGTGTTAAAAATGAAGATGGCTATTCTCTGGTTGCTGTGTGTCCCCAAATGTCTAAAGAGGCCATCCTGGCTCCGATGGCTCTGTGCAAGTCGTGTATGTTTCTGCTTGTAGGTTGCACTGCCATTTGCTCTATTGTTTGTTTTGACTACATTTTGTTGCTCCTTTTTATGTCTTCATGTGAAAGGATCTTGAGGATTTGTTTTCTATGTCTTTATCACATTATTTTAGAATATTAAGACTGTCTTGGAGTTTGTGGTGACACTTGGCAGATCAGCCTAGGTTTTTCAACCTCGTAAATAATGTAAGTATGTATCTGCTGTGGCCTCACCACTGCATTCTCTTTGCACATTATTTTGAAGAGCAGGACGTTTTTTTAAAAACGTCCTCACTTATTGGTAGTATCTCAGATAGTGGGCTGAACACCCCTCGTCTGGGCCTGGCTCTCAGCTCACCACTCTCTCCTCCTCTTCCCGTCTTCCTCTTTGTCTTCCTTCCCTGTGACTCTCTCTGCCCACTGGGTCTCCTACATTTCAGCCCCTGCCCACACTCTAGGGTCCTGGGTGGGTTCATGTGGACTTTGTGATGTTGCCAAATTAGAGAGCTTGCATCAGTTTTAATCATTTCTCGTACTTATTGTTATATCTCCGGTTATATACATAGGAGGTCCCCCAAACCTCCATGAGTTAGACTAGTAAAATCAGCATGTAAAGGAGGAGGTCCAGTAGCTCTGGCATTCATCTTTAAAAAGACACAATGGCTTTCAAGTCAGAGACAGGAAGAGCAGGACAACATGAACACATTTAAAGAACAGCTCTGCAAATGGAGAGCTGGCCTGGGTACTGAGAGCACACGGCCTAGGAGCATCTGGTGCCCTGTACCTTGTGCCAGTGAGTGGCCAGTGACCATTGCACATCGTCTGTATGAGTTTGTTCCTATTCCGTGCCTCTGCACAACTCTCTCAGCATAACAGAGCTTGTTAGGTGGTTTTTATAGGAAGGGGATGTACTGACTAGTCAACTTGAGGGTCTCTTTGGTAGTTATGACTCATTATGAATGAATGTATTTGCATCCATATTTGTTTATCAATCTTTTCATAATAGTAATATTTACAGCGGCAGCAATTGAGTACCTTGTGAGTTTGCTTAGATTGAAACCATCCCCGGGGAGTTTCCCTGTACTGTGGATGAGAAACCCGAGGTCAGGCCCTTGCTCTCGCCCCCTGGGCTGCTACAGCACGGCTCCTCCCCCGGCAGGGATCTCCCCCACCCGCACAGAGGGGGGCACAGTCCTGGCACAGTTAACACAGGCGCCTCCAGGTGCCGCCCTTTCACAGACACCGAAGTCATGGTTTGTGGCAAAGGTCCTGGTTTCAGAAAGGTGTTTTCCCTGTGCTCATTGGGGAGCTGCAGGCTAAGATAACAGAAAATCCTAATCCAGCGTTTGTGAGTTCTCATCCCTCTTGTACTTTGTTTAGAATTAAGTGTTCACATCCCTGAAATTGTTTCCTTTCTTGGGACCAAGAGACGCTCATTCATCTTGTTGTTGTTGCTAGTAGGCATAATTTACATACATACCTACATTTACATATACAATATACACAGTAAAAAGCTTTCTCCATCCCCTCCCCTCACCCTGGGCACCTCTTAGGCTTATTTCTCATCGTGCTGTCAGCTCACCCTGTCATTCTCTTACATGCTTGTGCTCTGAGAGGAAACACTGACAGTTTAAGATCTGTTCTTTCTGTATGATTCCAAGGAGGAAAAGAGAAAAACCAGACATCTGTGGGAAACAAAAGGTGTGGTGGAACATCTGCAGAAATTAATATTGTTTCAGTAACAAACACAAATTGTAAACTTTAGAGAAAGAACTATAGGTCCTAACAGTCTTCATGGAATACCTTGGTTTGGAATACGTAGAATGTTGTTGGAGTGTTTGAGTTGTAAGGTTTTACGGCGGAAATTCTGTCCTTAAATTGGGCTTGGGACAAGAATTATGGGCAGAATAAAATAGTTCTAGGAAATGTGATCTACATGTTTGTAAATATTTTGTTTTTCTACAAGATGCATAATTGTAATAGCATAGGCAGCAGTTACTTGTGACTGCTCCCCTTGTTGGGGGGAGGTTGTAACTGCAGGGCCCATGACATTCTAATGGAGACTGTCCCTAGCTTGGCATAGGACCCTGAGGAGTAACCTAGACACTGGTGGGTGGAGGAACCAAGCATCCCCCAGCGTGCTCACCTTACTCTCATCTCCCCCCTGACACTGAATGTGACTCTCCCGAACTCCTGACCCCGTGTCCCATCAGGTGGTACTGTGGCCACCTCAGAATCGCTGGACCCTTCCCACTCCCGCCTGCACAAGTCTGTCTGAGACAGTACCACCTGGAACTGTGAATCCTTCTTGTGGTGTTCTTGGAGTCTTTCTGATTGTTCCCTGTAGTCATTCTTTGTTCTCATCACTCCTTCTACCGTCTCCCAGTTACGGTTGTATCTCGTAAGTAAACTGTAACTTCCTAATCGCTCTTCCTCTCCACTGGCTTATCTTTTAATGGTCTCGAACACCATGGGAGCTGTTGATGACCCTTTCTTCGACAATGGCCAGTATTGTTTCTGTACCTTTTCATACGGTAGTTACTGAGCTCTTTGGCATATTATGATCATCTCAAAGTCAGAAACTGGGCTGCAGTCTTTGGTGTTCCCTGTACCATGCTGCTTCAAGGTCTGAGTTAGCAATATGTAATATTTAAGATTGAATAGCTTCTTACCCCAGTTCTCTTATGAGCCCACAGTGTTGCTCTGAGCTCTTAACCAGTCATGTCCTAGACATCCTGGCCTGCGACATGGGACACCCGCCCCCAGCCTGCCTGCAGCCAGGGCTGCTCATGTTGAGAAGCATAACCTTAGCTTTGTGCAGCATTGACCTTATAGTGGATTGGAGAGGCAGATACTTAAAGTCGCTGTAAATCCTCTAATTTGACATTTTAGTAGGTCATTTTGGTATACTGATAGGCTGAGTTTGGAGAGGGGTTGGCAACATTTAAACTAGAATTTTTAAGTGCATCTAGTGCCTATGTACTGACCTCTTTTTTGTAATCAAACCCTTTAATGGACTTAAAACTCAAGGAAAAATAATGGTTGTAATTTTAAATAAGCATTCATTTATGAGTAAAAAGCATTTTTGTATGTTACCATAGTTACCAAGCAGCTTTCCTGTGGTTCTAGAGAAAATGGGCTCTGTCATACAGAGTAACCCTGAGAAGTGCGTTTGGAGGCAGGAGTAGAAGACAGGGTGGTACAGGTTTCCCAGAGAAGCAGGACATGTTACAGGAAGACCCTTTTTGACGCCGAGTTTTATGTGGTCCTCCACTAAACAGTAACTATTTGATTGTGAGTGGAAATTTTCTTTTATCTGAAAGACACTATTAGCCAACTTAACTGGGTATCAAAATCATAATCAAACTTTAGAAGTCTACTGCTACAGTGTACCCGGGGTGCTGCTGTATTTATACGGCGTTTTAAAACTTTATTTAAATAAAAACATTAGACATTGCCTGTATTTGCAAACATCGACTGTATCTCAAAGGAATAAAGTCAGGCAAATAAAGATGAGGCCAAAATTTTAAATCCAAAGAATCTGGAAGTGGCAGTTTCTGTACTGGAAGGAGAATGCATCTATCCCTGCTTTTGTGCCTTTGGTCTTAATAGTATTTGAACACTAGAGTTTTGATAATATTTCATGGGTTTAGGGTTGGGTAGGGTTTAATTTTTATCTCATAATTTACTAAAAGATTATTTTCTCTGGAGACTGGCAGGCTGCTTACTGTGGAAGAATCCTGTCAGAACTGACTAACTTGGAAGGATTAGGATTGAAAGGGTTGGAGGACATGAGTCATAGAGGGCTGGCGAACACACGAGAGGTGGGACAGGAATGCCAGTGAGCGCAGACGGTGGAAAGGGGCGGGGTGAAGTCAAGAGAATGGTCTAGAACAGTTGAGTGCACTTCTGTCTGTTTTTCCTTCCACAGAAGTACTCTCACGTGAAGCATCTTTCATCCCTCCCTAGAGTGGTTCCCCAGCCCCATGTGCCCTCCAGGTGCTCTCCTCACTGTAGTGACCACAAACCTCTCTGGGACTCCTGGACCCTGTTCCATGGTGTTTTTGTGATGGTCTAAGGAAAGTCCCGGCCTTTTAACCAAAACACTTACTTTCCCACAGGAATTATTTGTTAGTGAACTTGGAGAAACACATAGAACACAATTTGAAAAACTATTAAAGTTTAATAACATTGAGATGGTCACTCTCTGCAGTGGAATAACAGCTCTTCCACCAAAGGTGTATAATTGTCACTAAAATAGTCTGAAGGCTGAGGGACATTTCGGGGAACATTTTCAGGCGGAAAGTCCTCTCCATTGGCAGTTTTCACTCGACTGCTTAGAACATTCCTAGCGTTTGCCAGCCTCAGTGACTGACGATGGGGCAGAGGTCTGGTGGGGCAGCTCGTGGTGAGGCGGCTCAGACCCTGCAGGAGAAACGCCACTCACACCTCTGGAAGCCTGTCCCGGTTGGCCATCTTTGGTCCGTCTCGTCCACACGGTCTCACGTCATATGCCAGTATTTTCACTCCAACCTAAAAACAAAAACAAAACAAAAACTTCCCCATCCTCATATATTACAGGCCCATTTTAAGGAATTTTGTAGCCACAAGGAGCTTTAGGAGCGAGTCCTCCCAAGAGAACATGATAACCCCTGTGGAATTTGAAAATACAGAATTCCTTCTGAAAAGCAGTGGTACAACCCACACTTCATAAATTGCTGTACTTGCTTAGCCTTTGTAGAGTCTGTGTTATGTTCTGAGTAGCAAGTTTAGCAGTAATCCCTTAGCGACCAAAGCTTTTGTAAATTATGAATACACTTCCCATTTCCTAGACCGTGGTCTCTGTCAGGCTTTTGTGTGGGCGATAACTGCTTTGACTCCATTTCTCCGTTAGTCTTTACTTTCAGTATTTTTCTGTTGTTATTTTGATTATATCCTTGTGAATCACCATGAGTCCATTTTTAGAATAGGGCAGGGTATAAATCTCTTATCAGCTATGCCTGAAAAGTTTTATTTTCTGATAAAGAATTTCAGCCACCGGCTAGCAGCTTGACACTTAAACAGTAATGTTTTTGGTGGTTTCCATTCTATTTGGATCCTGCCTGTGCCTCTTGGGGCATTTAAAGTCGCTACCAGAAAGTTATGTGGCCTTGCAGACGAGTATGAATTCAGTCCAGCTGATTAATCAGCGCCTCTGACACTCTGGGGAGTTTAGCGCTGAGTGGTCCCTGGGGGCCCATCTGCCGTGTCTCTCTGGTTTGAAGTCCAGCCTTATAGTCAGAACTGCGGCTGCAGCTTATCTTCTGCTCATTCAAAAGCTAAATAAAATATTCTAATGCTATCTGCTATCTGCCTACTGACTTTAATGGTTATTTGGATTGATCTTAAAAGGCCACTGTAAAACTGCATTCTAAAATTAAGTGACTGTCAAGCACAGGCCTAGTGGATGTCATTATAGAATAGATGCAGCCAACTGTGAGTTCTCTGCGGCAGCTCGGATGCGAGCGTAGCATCTTACATGCCTGGAGAAAATGAAACTGAAGTCCACGTAGAGGGTTGTTCGTGAAAACCATGCTCTTGATGACCTGTCCTCCTGTGTTCTACAAAGATAAATCGTTTAATATATTATACCTGGCAGTAAAATGTTTGTTTTCTGACCATGAAGGTGGACTCGGGGGTGGTGCATTTCACCCCGCTGACCCGGCCGAGGATAGAGCAGCCGTTCAGGCTGGTGGAGAGAGTCGTTCAGAATGCCTTTCAGTTCCGAAGGAAATACTGCTATCGAGGGCTTGGGTAAGAACGCTTTCTCTTCCTTTTCAGTAGCAGTCTTTACACACTCCTCAGTCACCTTCAAAGATTAAGAACTTTGTTTTTGTGATTGTTCAACCTGCCTGTAAATGTTACTCTTAGTTCAGACCCTGTGATGAACAAACCTTGATGGCCACTGAGGAGGAAGCAAAATGTTGATTTAACCTGAGATGCCACCGAGAGGTTCTGTTTGGTTTGATCGTTACAGACTAAAACTGACATCACACAGTTTATAGTGAGCCTGTACTGGGGAGGTCATGACCCCTCACTCAGGACTCACACCATCTGAACTGCTTCCAGTCTCGACACGTCTGGCACTAAACGTGTGCTGTTTTCCCCAACACCGACGAACGCCCTAACGCTCCAGACAGCACCTTAATTCTAGTCCGGTCACTCACTACCTGGCGTTAGCGCAGCCCCTCAGCTCATGGGCCCAGTGCCGCAAGGCTGTCCCCACTTCAGTCGCCAGCCGCGGGTTCCAGGTTGCCACTTGCGTTTATAGCCATTAATTGGCAAATATCCACCATCCCATTCACCTTCAGGTTGAGTAAGGTCACAGAACTCACTGTCATGTATCAATTTTAAAGGCTGTGACTCAGGAACTACCAAATGGGAGAGAGGCACAGGGCATCATATGGGGAGCAGGGTGCACAGAGCTTCCATGCCCTCTCAAGGTTTCTCAGCCTCCCAGCACCTCAGTGTGTTCACCAACCCCAAAGCCCTCTGAACCCCATCATTTGGGGGTTTTATGGAAGCTCCATTACCTAAGCAGGATTGATTAAATCATTGGCCTTTGGCGATGGAGCTCAGTTTTCCAGGAGTGGAGCTGAGAGAGGTCCATCCTTCAGTCACGTGGTTGGTTCCTCTTGCCACTGTTCCCCGTCCTGAAGCTTTCCAGGGGCCACCAGGAGTCGCCGCATTAGCACAGAGCCCAGGTGTGGTTGAAAGGGGCTTGTTATGAGTAACAAAAGATGCTCCTGTCACCCCTGTCACTCAGGAAATTCCAAAGATTTTAGAAGCTCTGTCTCAAGAACCTGGGACAAAGACCAAATATATATTTCCTACCATCACACGAGACAGTGGGTTTTAAATGCTTTCTTTCCATCCAGTTGTTATATCTCTTGAAGCTTTTAAAGACGTACTTAGAAGAAGGAAGCAAATATAACTTCTGAGTAGCCAAGACAGTGTCTCGAAGTATCCACGTGAGCAGGTTTCCATTCAGCGGCGGCTCCTGTGTTCTGCTCTGGGCGCCGCTCTGGCCAGGCCCTGAGGTACGTCCAGAAGCCCAGACAGAGAAGGCGGCCTGAGTCTGCGGCCTGATGGCCCTGAAGTCACCGCGGCAACGTGTTACGTCCGGTGACAGCCTAGAAAGTGGGTAATTAGGTCTAATATAGTCAACTTTAGCTGTTTAAGGGGGTTCAGCTTTAGTGGCCCGTACTTATTTTCTAAGAATAGCTCCATTTTCAGTTCTCTCATTCGTGAAGGGTCCCTATAGCACATGAAACTACTTTAGGCACAGCTAGACAGCTGCATCCTCAAGCCACTGGAATCCACAAAGCACGCTCTTGAGGATGTGAGAGGGCTGAGGGAACTGCACCCTGCCGTTTGTTGCCTCTAGTCCGTCCAGTGTTCATACGTCAGCAGCGTTCCTGCTTCTCTAGTTGGGGACAGGGATGCCACCGGCGATTAGGATGAAGGCCCCCCGCTGCAGCACCCCACCCGGCCCCCGCCAGGATGCACGACTTGGCAAGTAAAACACAAGCTGGATTCCACACAGGGTGTGACCCGTACAGGTGTACATGATAGCCCTGATTCGTGGAGGGAAAAATTACAGAAAGTACATCCTACTTGTAGAAATCCTGGGATTGGCCTGAGCCCGGAGTCGGTCCTAGTGTTTCCAAGACAACCCCCCAGCTAAGTGATGGGCCCCGTTTACTTCACATGCACAGTCCCCTATGCACATACGGACCAAATCTTGTGACCCACTTTGACCTTTTGGTGTCCTTCAGTCATACCACACCACAAATCAGTCCCAGATCATAGTTAGAAACTATGATCAGACCCCTGCTTGCCATGAAAGTGAACTCAGCGATCTCAGTCAGCTCACCCTGAGAATGTAGGGACACGCAGCTCCTGGGTGCGGGGACCATCGGCCTGTAAGAAAAAGTCAGTCTTCTCTCGCCATGATGTCTTCCGAGCCCTGAGACTTGAGAGAAGAAAATAAAATCCAGGTGTAGCTTTGCAATATTTCAGTCAGTTAGTCACTTGTACTATTCATTTTAAAGCAATGATCTGATTTAGACGAAATTTAAAATGTATACTTTGAATCAATTTTAAAGATGCTTCAAACATCTTAAAGAGGAAAATAACTTTCTAGTTTCACATGAACTGTTTTCTGACTTTGCAAAGAAAAGGTCATTCTTTTGGGATGAAGAGGTCCAAAGGCTGGTCCAAAGGTTCAAGTTACAGAGAATCAAAAGTGCACCAGAAATAATATGCAATTTTTATATTAAAATGTGAGGCACAGCAAACTTATGTTTCTTTAAGAATGCAACTGAGCATATGATAAAATTTACCTTCAAGATACATGTATTGATTGAGCTTTAGAAACTCTTTTCTCGTGTGGACACACCGTGCAGGCCCGATTAGCTGTGCCTTCAGTGGTGGTTCGTACCTGTTGCCTGGTGGCGTAAGCAGAGCCCTCCACTGGCTCGGGGTCCCGCAGGGCTCTAGTGGGTGGAAGAAGAGCCTCTGCAAAGTTGTCAGTTGTCAGAACCACGCCGGTTTCAAATGAGGGTAGAAGGAAGCATGATGATGGGCAGAATTTAAGTAGAATTCTGACATTTTTCTCTTCCTTTCAGAATGTTATTCCCTGAAGCTCAGCGATTAGAAAGCACTGGGAAACTGTTACAGTTGGCAGATGTGGACCCTACTCTTCGACCCACCCAGCTCTCTGTCTTACATTTTAAGAGCCTCTGTGACGCATACCGAAAAATGTGTGATGAAGACCCACACCTCTTTGCTTACAATTTCAGAGAAGAACTCAAGCAAAAATCAGAAAAAAGGGGATGACAAGGAGCGTTACAGACTGTAGCTGCTACTGCAGGGGCTGGCAGCCGACTGGATGTTGGTTTTCACAGTGTTGAACTTCTCCTATGTGTGCTCCCCAGGTGTGACTTATTCCCCTTTTACAGCTTGGTAAAGAGAATAAATATAAATATCGTCAAATAAGGTACAAGTACAAGCTTTCTTTTAATATATATACTGCATAGATATGACATGTTTAGTATAAACAGCATCTATTACAACCTTACAAAAATGAAATATCTGCACATTGTACCCCTAACCCACATTAGAATAATTTAAATATGCTTTAAATAAAGCAGAACCTAATAGCTCAAAGAAAATGCCCAGAGGATTGGAAAAAAATGATCTTTCAAAAGCTATTAATCACAACTTCCCCACCCTTTTCCACATAAATTAATTAGAACGCAGTTTCATTTTAAGGTTTCTAAGTCATTTTGATACCTGCTCAAAAGGGATACAAACTAACTTACAAATTCTGACCAGTTTAATCTAGTTTTCTGATCCACAATAAATTAAAATAACTTAAATCTTTACAACTATTTGTGGGAAAATGTATACTGCACAAAACCCAATAATGAATAGTTTTTCTGCAATTTCCATTTTACCCCCAGTTTAAAAGTGAAACCAGCAACTTAACCCATATCTGGATTGACCTGTATTATGCCTTTCCATGGCTCTCTGTTTCATAAAAACACTCCTCGTTGACAACCGACGTTAAGCTCTGGACGCTGAATTCTCGCTCTAGAACGGAGCTGAGATCAAGGTTGGCACTTTCTGATTGACTGTCCAGGGACTGGTGACGCATCTGCGCCTTCAGCAGCGTTCCCCTGTCCCTCTTGGTGCTGTTGGCTTTCCGTTTGATGGCGCAGAAGTGCCCCCGGACCAGCTTGGGCTGCCCGTCCTTGCCGGGCGGCTGTTGAGCCGGCCGAGCGTCCGGGTCCTCCGAGATCCTCAGTCTCTGGAACTGGATCTCGATGTCTGTGGTAGGGCTGCCCTGCTTCCCAGCCTGGTGGTCGTCCTCATCGTCGTCGCTCAGAATGTCGCTCTCTTTGATGAGACTGTCGGAGAAGTCGGCCAGGCCCTCGTGGGGGTGTTTCTGGGTGTCCCGTCTGCTCCCGGCCGGGGGGCAGCCGCTGCTCTGGGTGCCACTGCTTAGGCTGCCCTCATCCGAGTCCAGCGAGCTGCCCTTGCCCGGCTCCCCGGGCCACTCGCTGCTGGAGGAATTCTTAAGGACTTTTAAGGACCTGGATGAAGCTGCAGTGAGAAAAGCACATTTTCCCTTACGACAGAGGAACCGATTCCACAATGTGTTAATTTTTGCCTTGTGGGTTATCAGATTTAACATCTTAATTAATTAAAATTTTATCACCTCACTTCAATCCTGGGACTATCCTGGGACTTGGGCAAAAAAAAAAATGTAGATACTGCAAATATGGACATTTTTTATTTATGTTTATTTGAAATTTTAAGTTGGAATTTGGCATTTTTTAGAGGACCAATTACCAGAGCTTAATTACTGAGAACAATAAGCTATAAACTATCATAAGGGCTAGGCTTCTTATTACCAATGAATAAATTTAAAAGTTAGTTTTACAGCTAATTAATGAATAAATTAGCTCTTGCTAATGAATAAATTTAAAAGTTAGTTGCTAATAAAATCTAGGTTCCTTTCTTTCACTAAAGTACTTTGTAGTTTGAGAACTAAGATTACACCATATTTCTCTGCCCACCTTCTCACCTGTTCATTTCCCTTGCTGCTCAATTAAAAGTACAAAAATGCTTTTTCTCTCTCATGAGAACTGTCTCTGCTGGAATTTCTAGCCAACTTTGAGATTTAATATGGATATTCAATCGTGTGTGTGTGCGTATAATTCCTTTCTCTTGGGTAGAAGGGAAAGGGGGAGCTCAGTTGTGTTTCTGCAGACAACAGTGTATTCTTGATGGTTGTAGCTTATTTTGCCAGTAGAGGAGAAAATAGAAAATATATGGTAAATCTGAGGAGGTCAAACTGTGACCAAAAAGAAGAGAAACATTTTGTAAGACTAAAAACTAGATCAGTGATATTCACAAAATAGTTAACATAGAAAGAAGGTTCTAAAAACGTAAGCTGAAATTTTAAAAACGGGCAGAAAGGTGAACAGCATGATTTGGAATGTTTACCTGTGGGCTTATTAAGAATGAGTATTAGCGAGCGTTAGGAGTGTTGACCTTCTAGAGGCCTTGCACTGTTCTGAGCACCGGGAATGCGGCAATGAGCAGAACAAAGTCCCTTGACTCCTGTACATCTCAGTGGAAGAAAGACAGAAGACGGTAAGTGCAGACTGTGTCAGCAGGTGAAAGACGAAGGATTTGGATTTGGGGGTGCTTATGTTTTATAAAAGGAGGTCTGGGACCGAGCATATTTAGGCTTCTTAAAAGGAAATAAAATTGCCGCTACGTTCTCACGTCACCCTGTGTATCGGGTGTCTGGTTTAGAGCCTACAAAGCTACCGCTGATAATTTACAAAGCGATGACTTGCTGCTCTATTCTGAAAGCGTACATCCTTGCAGAGGAGCTCGTCATGTTTTCCTGAATAAACCCAAGGCTAGCAGAATTCTCACCTAATTTGGCTGAGACAGGAATGCGGTTCTTGAGGGGTACCAGGCGATCTTTACATGTTTTCTCCAGAGGTAATTCACACTTTATGTGACGCCTGAAGTTTTCCCTCAGAATAGATCGAATCACCTTGACAATGTTGGTTTTGCTTTCGTTGTCACTGGCGGGGAGAGAGAAGACATGTTGTAGTGTCTGCTGTCTCGTCCTGCTTCCGTTCCACGCCTCCTGGCCCTCCCGTGGCACGTGACTGCTCTCAGCACAGACTGACAGCGAGTCACCCAGCCTCTGTGTGCCTCGGTCTCTCGTCATTTACAAAAGGAGCGAGAATTGATCGTTTTTGAACTTCCTTCAAGCACTAAGATTTGGATGTATATTTAATCAACGTATATTATTCTCCTAGAGCCGCAGTTGCCAGTTTGGAGAGGGTGGGTGTGATCCTGAAGTCATCAAAATTTAGGAGGGCACTAAAAATAAACCCACTTTTAAGAGAACATAATTCTGTCTTATGCCCATTGGCTTTAATTTCTGGAAGTCAGTAATACCTGCAGCACAACTGAAAGATGGTTTCTGGCCGTCCTTCTATTTCTGACTTTGTGTGGATCAGCTCCCATAAGGAATTATTTTCTGTCCCTGTGTAAAAAGAAACAAGGGGCCGCAAATTTGCCAAAGATGCTGTGGTAAAGGACACTTGTGAAGCTTAAAAACCACAATTTTAGTAACTTTTTAAAGAGTTAAATATTCCCCATCCTGACTCTCATCATTTTCTGGTGTGGCTCCTCCTATGTATGACTTTCACAAATAGTTACAAGAAGTTAAATACGTTTTAGTTACTTTGTACACTTCCTGCTGAGGTTTCCCATCCATCTTGGTGCTTTCGCCCTACCCTGGATTCCATCTCTCTGGGGAAGAGGTTAAACGGATCCCATTTTTCAACCCCGTTCCTTAGAAGGAACAGTAGGATGTGCTCAGGCTCTTGAGGCGTAAAGGACGCCAGCCCCAAACTCAGCCATGGTCCAGGAAACGTGAGCACTTCCAGCGAAAACTGAACAGGGACCCAGACGCCACTGCGGGCCTCAGCCTGTTGGTCCTTTGCTTAACCAGAGGTACTGTCACCAGGACAGGGTTACTCTGAAAGGATCTCTGAACATTTTCCACAGTGGAAATTTTTTTTTTATATCACCTGTAATAAAGCTTAATCTTAAGAAATTTCCTGGTGTATCAAAATTTGTAAAAATTTAAATTTGTGGACCTTTGTTTCTTTAACAAATTTTAGAGATAGATACTATCCAAGTTATTAAAATAATTAGAAATATTAGGATATTAGAAAAATGTTGAAAACCATCAACAGTGACAATAAGGAGGCAATAGAGAGAGGTATTTGGCAAAGAGAAGCCACATCCACTGGTGTTTACTGTCTCCAGTCTCTCTCGTCCTCATTTTCCTTGCCTATAAAATAAAATACCAAAAACTATTCCCAGGTTCTTTGCTACTTTTTCATTCCACAGTTTAAAAATTCCCTTAAAATGTTTTTTTCTGGCACTTGTACAACACAAAACAATTACCTGCTGTATTCCCCAGTCTGACTTGAAGCGCGGATATGGGGATCAACCAGCGAAACTTAAACGGATCCAGGTCAGCAGAGTTGTGTGCCGGCCGGGAGTTCGACGGCTGCAACGTGAGGGCCCACCAAGAACAGTGTTAAAGCAACCTCGCTCCCGCGGGCACGTGCGCGCACAACACAAGCTGTGAGCTCACCCTGGTGCAGACCTGCCGCCGTGTGGGGCTCAGGGTGCAAAAGGGAATCAGGTCGGGTGTGCTCCCAGCTCTCAGGGAGCCCCGAGATTGGGGACAGGGCAGAGCCATGTTTTGGGAAGCAGAAAGTTCTAGATCTTTAAGCAAAAATGACAAGCAATCTTTCCATGACCCCATGTTACCTCTAAAAAAAAAAACCAAAATTACACAGACTCAGGTGTATGGAGAAAACGTGGACCATTTTTAGGGATAGAAAAGCTGGTTTTCTCTGTAGGGCCCAGCATGGGTATTTGTCTGCATCTTCTTTTAAAACAGACGTCTTTGGTGGGGATGATAAGAAACACCTTAAGTATCTGATTTAGTTAGTTACCTCCGGAATAAGTCGCATCACTCAGTCAGGGCTTAATCCTTAGCAGGCTTCCCAGTTCAACAATAGGAAGATAACAGGCATGAAAAGATAGCTTTAATTAAAATTAATTCAGGTCTTACCAATTTCTTTTTCAGTTTGCAGTTTTCTTTATAAACCAATATGACGGCTCTCTTAAAAACTAAAGAAAGGAAAAGAGAAAGAAAAGACTTTCATTATTTAATACAAACTCTCCCAAGGTTGAACTGTAGCTGAATATTTTAATAGAACAAAGCTCTACAAGATCCCACGATGCTGACATGAGTGAATAAGTGGTACTTCCTTCTGTTCATATTTGAATTATGCAGAGGTACCTGCTAATTTAAGAGCCCTTATCTGACTGAAGGAGATCCTGGCATTTTGTTTTCTGAATTCCTGTTTTGTTTTATTGAAAGCTGAGGACATGTGTGTTCGCCTCAGTGAGCATACACGGTCTATACCCACTCTCCCAGCTGTCCGGGAGAATTAAGACATTCTGAAGTGCAGCAAACTACTAAGATAGCAGGTTTCAAAATAGCCTCGGGGAGATCTGTTCCCGTAACACGTGGTGAGATCCACTAAGCCAAGCAGCAGAAGGGAGGAGGTCATGAGTATGTAGGGCAAGAGTTCTGAAGAGCTGGAAGTTGTCCATGTTAAGTCAAAGCCATTAGAGCAATGATTCTAAGTCCTTCTGGAAATCAGGAGTTAGCTGGGTTTAGCAGGTTCTTCACTCTTGACAGCCTCTTTTAAGTTTACATTCTTTTGAATGGAGTACTGACCGAATACTGTGAGCTCGAGGTCCTTTCTGGCTTTTCCTAGAGACAGAAACGGATTCAACCAGGACACTGCAGAGTGCATCAGAAGTTCCCCCATTGAAAGTTCTGTGACCTAAATGGCAAAAACAGGAGATCAAGAAGACGTGGAAACCCTGGGGGGAGGCTGTCTCATATGAGAGAGGGATCACACACATATATGGTCATTGCTAAAACACAAGTACGTTCACTTTGACTTTTATGGTTCCTGTAAACATGGGGCCTTAAATAGTGGCAGTTTTGAAAATATGAGCTAAGCATCAAACTGTTTGAAAAATAACATAAACGTGAAGGCATTTTGCTCCAATGCACACATTGATTGTGGCTGAGACATGCCTCCTGCCCTGTGGGATGGCATTCCTTCCACCCCCGTGTCAAGGTTCATCCCAAGTGCCTTTGTTAACGTTTCATCCAAGACCTAGTACACTCACCACCTCTAATCCCAAAAGCACACTAGGCCTGCTAATAAAAGAGGTACCAACGTTGAAACTGATTGTAATTAAAAAAAAAAAAAAACTCCAGCTGTTTTCTGTTCTTGCCTTTTTCTACTTAAATTATATTACTTCTTATATGTAGGCTTTTTAAAACTCAAAATTCTAAATTTAGTAATCCAGCCAGAGAAGAAAAATAGAGAAATTGTGACGTTCCACTTAAACTACTTTTATAAGTAAGGAGGTAGCACCGATATTTGCGGTTAGAAAAGAAAAAAAAAGGAAAAGCTCTTTTTTTTTTTTTTTTTTTTTTTTTTTTTTTTTTTTTTTTTTTTGCGGTACACGGACCTCTCACCGTTGTGGCCTCTCCTGCCGCGGAGCACAGGCTCCAGACGTGCAGGCTCAGCGGCCACGGCTCACGGGCCCAGCCGCTCCGCGGCACGTGGGATCTTCCCGGACCCGGGCACGAACCCATGTCCCTTGCATCGGCAGGTGGACTCTCACCCACTGCGCCACCGGGGAAGCCCAGGAAAAAGTTCTTAATTCTCTCCACATGCTGACTGCTACTGCCTTTATCCATCCTACCCCCACCAGCCCCAGCTCTCCATTTATGTTCTAGCCTCTGGGATCTGTCTTAACCTCACACCCCACGGGAAAGGAGGAAGAGGTACAGATACGAGCTCAGTGATATTTCTTCTTTTTTTAATACGATATTAACAGGACATAAGGTTATATTTTTAAACCAATGTAATCAATTTTATGTTACATTTATACCTAAGTTGCGAGGCTTGTTATAAGCATTAAGATCAAAAAGAAAATTTTAAGCATTTTCTCCCGCAGGAAATCACTAACAGCATGACCTGGTCTGGAGGTGACCTCCAGACCCAGTGGTCACAGGCATTCAGCCTCTCGGAATCCGGAAGTCCTACTGACCTCCTTCTCTGTTCCGCTCTGCTCTGCTACCAGCTGGTCAAACACCGTCCCGTAATCCTCATATATCTTCTGCATCTCGTTGATGTGGCTTGCTACTTTTTCCATTGCCTTTAGTGCTTCTGCAAAATATGCAATCATATTTGTTTTATAATTTTGGTTTGTTTGAAATCCTACTCAACAGCAATAATGAAAAAGTTCAAGATTCAAGCCAGAATTCGAGACCAGTTCTTACTAAGAGCAACTTCATTCAAGTATGATGCAAGTAGCCCCCGGTAATCTAGTTACGATAATGAAGAACAGTAGAGTTACCTTCCACCTCAAATTCTCTTTGAAATGAGGCAGAGTACAAGTAAAAAGTACCACTAATAATAACAGCTGTTTATTGAGCACTTTCTATTTGGCATGTTCTATTAGGCGATTTATGTGAAGCATCTCATTTAATCCCCACAATAAGTCGATGACTGTAGGACCTGTTATCAATCCCATTTTACAGATGAGAAAACTCAGGTGCAGAGGGTTTCAGTTTTTTGCCAGACTTCCAAAGACAGACATAAGGAGTAGAGCCAGAATTAAAATCCGAGGCTGACTGGCCACAGGATACCTGCTTTTAAACTTTGCCTCTCCTCCTGGACCACTTACTGGAATAGTGATCAATGACAATTTTTCTTAACAAGAACTTGCAAGAGCCTCTGTAAATGCCCAGTTGCCAGGGCAACTGTTTGCATTTACGCGTGGGCATGTGAGAGACAAAATGGTTTCATCCAAGGCAAAAAGAAAATTTCAAGTCACCTCCAAATTCACTATTTTTCATACTTTGTTCTTCTGATTCGGTATTTTAATTCAGTCTGGAGGGACGCTGGGAAGGCAGTGTTTTAACAGACCCCTTTTAAAGATCATCTTAATGCAAAGTGAACTATTCACACAGTATTTGAGTGCTAATCATAATTTGTATCATTTATGTATAAGCTTTAACTTTCATACAAAAAAGTTATCCTCATTACTTATGATACAAAAGTATGCTTGTCACAGAAAAACAGGTAGTTTCATTTACACTCTTCTTGGTGTTTGCTATTCAGTAATATTTATTAATAAGTTTGTTTCCCTCTCCACGTGCTTTATTACAGGTACCGTAACTGGACCTCCTAGCTTTGACACGTGGAGAACACATCACTCTTTCTCTGCAATCCAAACAGCAGCTCTTTAACGGATACTCTATTTACTATCAAAGTGAGGGGCTTTGTGTATCTGACAAATTTGTATCTTAGGCCAATAATTTCTGAGATTACAAAAGAAGACACCTCCGCGTCAGCAGTAAAAAGCTTCACGGGTCCTCAGGTGTTGGTTTCAGAGTCAGGCTTTGCTCAGAGCCGTCCACAAGGTGGAGCCTCACACAACATATCTGATCAGCCGCACTTGGGCAGCAAACAACACAAAACTTCACAAAGTTGTAGGAAAACAGGCCGGGGTTTTGGTCCTGGCAGCACTGTTTGTTTGTTAACCACGTGACCTGAAGTAATTTATTTCAACTCACTGAGCTTAAATTATCTTCTCTGAAAAATGAAAATGGAAACATCCTTCCAGAGGCTATTCCAGTGAGACAATTTTTGCCAAAATATTTTGCCCACCTACAGGGATGGCCATACTACCTAGCTATTTACACATACTAAAATGGTACCTAAGGTTAACAATCACAGTACTGACAAATGTTCCAGAATGTGAAAGCAAGCAGGGGAAGAGGGGAGCTCGTGGGCCTGGGGGGCGGCAGCCGTCACATCGTGGCCTGGACCCCTCGCTTCTTACCTGTCAGGTGGTAATGCTCTTCGCTCTCGTGGTCTGTCAGGGACACGAGCTCCTTGAGCAGCAGTGGGTACTTGAGCACCCTCTGAACGGGCTTGATGAGGTAAGACTCCAGCGTGGAGGAGTGCTGCTTGGTGGGGTTCCGGGCGTCCAGAAAAGCCTTGAAGGCTTTATCAGTTTTAGCTACAAGCAGATGCATTAAAAGACCCTTAGAAGAGCACAGGAGGATGAATTAAATTCTACTTCATTTAGGTTTTAATGGAATTACAGATGATCCACTTCTGCAGTCCTCCTAATGACATCCTTCAAGAAAAACCCAGATGCACCCGTGGGTCAACTGCCCGGCTGTCAGGGTGGATTCAGCACCGCCGCTCTGTGATGAATCCCATGAGAGCTTAAGGGAGCTTACCAGGCTGCCAGAAGAGTCCCAGCCACACACCAAAGAGGAACATCGGGTCAAAATGCAGGAGTGTCTGACTTTAAAGGCACATTCACATGCATACCCATGAGAGAGATTGGTATAGGTGCCGAAAAAGTGAGTTTCAAACAATTCATAAAGCCACAAAACAGTGTATCCAAACCCTATGCCATACCCCCCAAAAGATTCATAGAGCAAAACAAACCAGTATTTTTTTTTCACGGACCTAGCACAAATTGCTTCTTATTCTATACACTTGAGCGCTATCTGTAAAGCAAGCTTTTTTTTCCTTTAAAAATAAGCTGATAAGCACTGCAGCCTCCATCTCTACAGTTCCAAGCAATCTAAACCTTCCACCAGATTCAGACCCCTCTGGGCAGTGAAAACCGCCTCTCTGTTCCGTGTCACGAAGGTACACACATGAACCCAAGTGCTTTCAGTTTTGAGGGTGCCAGTGGACACCCCAGCTGTTGCTTTGGATTCCACCTGCTGGCACTGGTTGACCAGCTGTTGGAATTCAGTCAATTTGGATGAAAACAAATCTTTATTTGGGGTTTTGCACAAAGGTAAAATATAACTTGTAGGAGATGCAGTACCATTTTGAATGTGGCTACTAGACAAAGTGGACGGTGAGATGATCCTTCGTCTTTGTGGCAAAGAAGGAACTGAGCAAACCACTGGTAAACCATTGCTTTTAATTTACTACACTGTCGATAAGAAGGTGTTCGTGGGAGGAAACTAGTTCCTTCTGGTTTAAAGAACTAGAGAAGACAGACTGGGCTCTGTCTTGTTGGCCTGAAGCACTCCAAGACTTCCCTTTTTTCAACTTGAGCCTGTTCTAGGATTTAAACCAAATGGCAGAACTGCATCAGTGGACCTGGCTAAACACTATCGGTGTCTGGATGAACCCTACACTCCCTCCACGACAGTACAGAGAGGCCATTCCCCAGTTCTGAAAAGGAAACACGGAAGAGCAAACTCCGGATTCGTTATGGCAATGCCGTCAAGGAGCATTTGATGACAGACAGAAAGGGCTTGGAATGTAGCTTGGCTCCTACTTCCCTGTTGACACAACTAAAAAAGTTCCAATGCAGAATCCCCTCCAACACTCGCCGTCGTCATGCAGGACAGCCCCGATTCACTGGGCAAATCGTAACGGGAGTGAACTACACGAGGCCAACCTTAACTGTGAAAAAGGCATTCAAGTCCTGGGGAAGTCACGTTTTATCCTGGGAATTTATAACAGTTTAAGCTTCAGTAGGTTCAGATCCTACTTCCAGGTACACCCGAGAAAACGCAGGTAGCCTGGCGAGCTTCCCTGGAGACGGTTCAGGTGACCTTAAATAGGATTACATATATTTTCATAGGACGCCTTCCACTGTAGGACCCATGCAGAACAGGAACAACCCCTGGGGACCTGTATTTGTTTGATGTTCTCCGTGCAGGTTGAATTACTGCTGCTCATGACCTTGAGCTTAAAGGCCTCCTCTCATCTCTGCCCCAGAAATGAGAATTCCAAAGAATGGGACAGAAAAATATCTTCTGAAAGAGACAAATCCGAGAATTCTAATCTCATACCCAAAGAGGTGTGTGATGACTGAAAGAAGCCTTTGGTAATAACAAAACCTCAGTTGAGCATTGCTAGTTTAGGGTGTGGTAAAAGAAATGTTCACATATTGAGGTCTGGGGAAGTCATTCTGGCCCATACAAGAGTTAACTTGAATTTAATGTAACTAAAACAGCCTGTTCGTGGCCTATCAAACATACACTGTACATCTGCTTTAATTATTAAAGAAAACGGTGCATTGACCAGAAGTAAAGAATGTCCATGTTAAAATTAAAGATGAAATGCCTCCCTTCCTGGGACGCCAATGCTGGTCCTCCTTCCATGATAAGACTTCCTTCCCAGGTGCCAAGGCCATACTGACTGGCTGTGTACGTGCTGATCTGGTTTTCCTGAAACCTGGAAGGAATGTATCCCTGACTTGTTTGACGTTCTTTGTTCTGACAAGACATGAAACTGCTGACAGCCCTGCTTCTCCAGAGCAGATCCTCAGAGGAATCAGAGAAGCTGTCTTCTGGGCAGTACTCCTCAGCCTGGCTCAAATAAAACTCTTTTCTATTCCTATTATAGACTATTTATTGATTATTTTTGTCAACAGGTTATTACAGGAATAGCTTAAACACTAGGTTGATGACAACAGTGATGGTGACTGTGGCACAAAAACTCCCTCCAACACTCCGACACCTGGAGAAGGTCACTGCTGCCATCAAATCTCTGACTGCGCTTCCCAGGATGGGCTGACTGGCCGGCCCGTCACTGAAAGCCCAGGCAGATCAATGTGTTGGCCACCTGCCCCTGAGCTGCAAGTCGGTGGCCACAGCTCAGGCATCTCGCCAGGTCCACAGAGTAACGTTTGCTGTTGACATGAAGGGGACGAGCAATGCAGGTGGGTCACCCAGGTCCACTTGGACTTCAGAAAAACAAAAATGTTCAATTAAAGTCAATAAAATAAAATGATAACAATGTGGAGAGACGAAAGGTACTTCAGTGACAGAATGTGGCCTGCGATAAGCGCCCATTTCACCAAAGAGGCTTTAATTTTAGTTAACACACTTCTTGTGAGTTTGGTGGTTGCTGTTTGGTGGTGGTTCTTTGCAGTGGATCCTCGGGCTTAAGAAGAAGGTTAACAGGAAGGAAAGAAGGGACTTCCCTGGTGGCGCAGTGGTTAAGAATCCGCCTCACAATACAGAGCACATGGGTTCGAGCCCTGGTCCGGGAAGATCCCACATGCTGCGGAACAACTAAGCCCGTGCGCCACAATGACTGAGTCTGCGCGTCTGGAGCCCGCAAGCCAAACCTACTGAAACCCGCGCACCTAGAGCCCGTGCTCCGCAACGAGAGAAGCCCCCGCTCGCCGCAACTAAACAGCCCGCGTGCAGCAATGAAGACCCAACACAGCCAAAAATAAAAATAAGTTAATTATTAATTTTAAACAGAGAGAAAATGGCATACATTGCTTTCTACACCCTCCAGCGGCTTATATGGTTGGTTAAAAGTTTTTAGAGCAAGGCCTTTGGTGAAAAAAGAATCCAGATGCGGGGCTTCCCTGGTGGCACAGTGGTTGAGAGTCCGCCTGCCGATGCAGGGGACACGGGTTCATGCCCCGGTCCGGGAAGATCGCACATGCCGCGGAGCGGCTGGGCCCGTGAGCCATGGCCGCTGAGCCTGCGCGTCTGGAGTCTGTGCTCCGCAACGGGAGAGGCCGCAACAGTGAGAGGCCCGCGTACCCCCAAAAAAAAAAAAAAAAGAATCTAGATGCAATTTAACAGCAAAGTGACACGTGGCAAAGCAACATCTCTGCTGTTCGGTACACACGTTCACCGTCACCAGTACACTGAAATAAACTGAAAACAGTGTTTGTCAATTTCAAGGCCAACAATGGAGCATAATCCATTAAAATTACACTTATCCCTACTTGACGAATGCAAATTTACTCTTTAAAAAAACATATATATATATTTGTTTATTTGGCTGCACTGCGTCTTTAGTTGCAGCATGCGGGAACTTCGTTGCTGCGTGTGGGATTTTATTAACAATTACAATTTCAAAAGTATAGCTATAAAAGGTATGAGCAACTTACCCCTCTCTAGAACCTTCTGTACTTTAATATGATTAGCACAGAATCCGCTATACAGTTTAAAGTGGTCCGCGTAATAAAGGAAAGAGCCTCCAAGGGAAAACAGTAGTTTCTAGAAGGAAAGAGGAAAAGTTACATCAGGCGTGGTTTAATCAGTGTCTGTCTGCTGGCTCTGGCATGGTGTCTGACCGCTTTGCTGTCTCCATGGCATTTGTCTTTCGGACACCAGAACACTAATGCCTCGGGGAAGGCACTGACTAAAAGCAGCCCTGGGCAGCCCCATTTGCCCAGTAGATGGAGAACAGCCCAGGCGTCCCTCTAGCAGAGCTTCAGTGTGATTGAAAAGTTTCTGGCAGCAGAGCCTATTGACACAGTGCGCAATCAAGGACAAGAAAGAAAGTTCTATAAAAAATACATCTGACACGGTGGGATATAAATAATCTGAGAGGCTAATTAATAAAGCTGGCTCTGCATTACTTGGGACGAATGATGCTTGCTATGTGCCTCCCTGGTCCCTTTCTACTGCCTTCCGCCTGCCCTTCCCTTGGTCCCTGGAGGGACCTCTTACCAGTCACCAATGGCCACACTGGAGACAGGGCTCCATAGAAGAGGAGGCTCTCTCAGAACCAGTGAAAACCTAGGCTTTCCTCCCAGTGTCACATGACCACAGAGATGCAGAATCGGATGCAGTAGGTGCTCTTGCCTCAGAAGCAATCGCCCTACAGATCCTTCTGTAGAGCTGAGTAAGGAGAGGGCATGACAACAGCAGGCAGACCCCATAGAAGCTGTGCTGCCCGGACGTCTGAGTCGCAGAGTATTTACTCTAGGGAGAAATGGAGCCTTCTTTTACCACCTGCCAGAGGAAAGCCATGCAATGAGAGCGCTAAACTTATCTTTTCAATAGTCAAGGGACAACACTTTCTCTTCAAAGGGAGAATTTTGCACTGTTCCCACCTATCTTTGCTTTAAATCTAGGTCTAAAATACTTACTCTGAACTGCGAAGGGGTTTCAAGTGTGTTAAAGTCAGATGATGCTGAAATCCCATCCTCCAGAGTCTCCAGAAATACCTTTTGAAATTCAAGCATCTCTGGCAAACTTCCAAAAAGTGACTCCATCTACGTAAGGATCAGAATTTGAAAAGAGGGCATTAGCGATGAAGCCCCAGATTCCACTCTAAGTCCCAGATGCACAAATGAATCACCAAGGAGACAGAAGTGAAGCCTTTAAAGAAGACGGCATATTCAGTAGGGGATACAGCTCATACACAGAGACTTTTTACTGCCCCGGTCCCTGTAATACTAAAATAATTGGAAGTGGGTGTCGAGTTTTCAGAATTCAAACTGGGGGGAAAATGGAAAGAACTAATTACTCTGATTTAACATTAAAAAGTCATGTGTTAAAAAGTAATTTGGGGGACACCTTCTACTACAAAAGGGGCACGGTCATTTATAACTCTTGCCACTGTGTTTCACGGGATGGAGGCCACATAAATGGCTTTGAAGGAGGCCATGCTTGGGTCTCTCTCTGAAGATCCCGAAGTCTCAAATGTTCTTTGCAGATCAGTAGATAAAATCTAGGTCTGCTAAGAGGCAAACTGAGACTAACCTATGGGCCAGCGGACGAAGGGAAGGTATTTACCTCATCTTGGGTAAGAAAGGTCTCACTTTGAAGTGGCTCCAAGTATAAGTCAAAGAGGCAGCTCAGATCCTGAAAGACAGAAGAGAGTCTTTAACCCTTAAGTCTCCAAAATACCCAAGCGTTTCCAGCAGCCCGGGCTGCAGCTCAGACTCGCATTAGGAACAATGAAGTTTATGTCTGGTTGAAACGCTTGGCCCTGAAAGTGGTGGCTCCTGCTCAGCTAATTCAGAGAGGTTAACAACACAATACGACCAGCATCTGGATCCCACATTTTTCTTTATAGCTCGATCACCTACTCTGTGTATTTGAATATCTTGGTGGCAGAACCAGGATCTTTCTTTCGGCTGCTGCAGCAGGAACACTTATTTCCCTTCAGAGAAATGAGTTCTGGCCAGATACCTCTGTCAGGTGTGGCCACATCCGCTGGCCGACCTGGCTTCCTTCTCTGCCTCAAAGAGCAAGGCGACAGCTCCAGCGTGGACAGCTGAGCTGACACGGACAGGACAAGATCCAGAGAGCTCTTCGGCTTTGGGGCTGACGCATGAGCAGAATTTCAAACTCCCATGCTCAAATGCCAGAAAAAATTTCTGAAGATGAGTAGTCGTAATGTTTACAGTCTAGGCCATCTCTGAATCTCCAGTAAACTGGGCTCCAACAGGACAGGATAGTGGGAGTTGACTGTATTTAAAAAACTCTTTCGATAAAGGTTTTTTTAAAATAATTTGAAGCCAAGATCAGGATATAATTTAGTGATAGAAAAGATTTCTTTTTCTTGTTTCATTTATTCCGAAGAATTCTGAGTCCCAAACTATGAGAAGTAGGTGACTACGTCTGCCCTCCTTTTACAATGGAGAAATCCAGCTCTGGAGAGCTTGGTAAAGCCAGAAGCCTCCACAGCCTTGTGGTGTAGGTCCTGAGAGCAAGTGGACAGGCCTGTGACACTGAGTGCTTCACAATCAAATCCGCCCTGGCCTTCCCGACCTCCCCAGACCCCACGGCGGCTGCTGCAGAGCAGGGAGAGGTGAGAAGTCACCGAATCTTGAGAGCTTGTTTGGAGGTTCTAGCAGGGGAGCGCAGCTACTTGTATACCCTTGACCGAAGAACGGTCCTCCTCTATCGGGGAAGGCCGTCCACTTCGACCGAGTGTGCAGCTTTGGGAGGGACGCACATGGAGCGGTGAGGGAGGAAGGGGACACCCGCCTAGCCAGCCAGATCAGCCGAATCAACCCTGGCGATCAATGGGGTGACAGATGTCGCAGCCAGATCGCCCTCACATCCGTCACCAAATCTTATCTCAGGGAACACATGAATGCTGAAAACGCCAAGTCACGTGCAGAGGCCCAGGTTACAAAACAAGTCCATGTTGAATGTCAGCAACAAAAAGAAATTAAAAAATAAAAAAGGGGTGTGTGTGTGTGTGTGTGTGTGAGAGAGAGAGAGAGAGAGAGAGAGAGAGAGAGAGAGAGAGAGAGAGAGAAAGAGAGAGAGAATCACCATAGGCACCAGGCACTGGTTATTTTGTCAGAGGCAGAGGTGGGCTGTGGTCACTCCCTGAGCTGGTCACTGCCACCCAGGAGCAGTGACACACCGAGGGAGGCCTTGCTGAGCCGCGGAGCCAGAGCCGCAACATGGGGGCCCCAAGGAGACAAAGGGCAGGGCTCTCGCAGAGAGAAGGGAGAGCCATCCTTTGTATGCACTTCACCCAGAGCATCCATCTCAGTCCTCGACCAGCGTCACGATGCAGTGACCCTCCCGTTCAAAGTGGTCTAACAGTAAAATAAAACGACAGCAGTGACAAAAATACAAAGGGACTTGGATTCCGCTCTCAACTATGCCCTCGACCCTGCAGGTGAGAACACCACGGCCATCATCAAGCTGCCACAGCGCACAGAGCTGCTGGGCAAGGTCACTGTCGGAAGCCCCTGGACGTTCACTTCATCTCCCCACATTCGATACAGGAAAAGACACAGTGGGAAATGAAATGGAACTGCCGTCTCTGCAGTTTTCCTTCCTCCCCTACGGGACCAAAGGAAGAGGCTATGGGTAATTCTCCTGGGCTGCCTGTGAATGAGGCTTTCAGCAAAGTTCAGTAAAATGACAGTGATGTTAATGAAAGGGGAAGCTCAGATAAGTCTTGTGGAGAAAGAAGGTGAGAGCCGTGTGTGTGTGTGTGTGTGTGTGTGCGCGCGCGCGCGTGTGTGCGTGCGCCAGGGCTTAATTCACGGACACAGTGTATTAGAGCTAGAACAAGAACACCCCGTCTCAGACCCCAGTTGAGGGGCTTGGAAGGAGCCGCCCAAGGCCACTGCAGCAGGTGAAGGCAAGGCCAGGCCTAGATTCTCAGTTCCCACACTGCTGCCAGCAACTGGCCGATGAGATGAGTTTAAAACCATTCCAAACCGTCAGCAAATACTTAAAGCAAAACGTCTCTGTCTTCCCAGGCACCTGCATTTTTTGTAAACTGTTTCTCAAACTACTAACTGAAGCCTCTGAGATGAATAAATGAACTCCCCGGGTAGTGAAAGGTTCGGCCGCCGCCCTGTGTGATGGCTGGGGACGCCTGCGAGATGCCCGGCACCTCCACCGCGGGGCTCTGTCCTGCGCGGTGACCGCCTGCACTCCGGAGCCCGTTCCAGCAGCTGCTTGCAGACAAGCTGTTCCCTGTTTCCTCAACACCTAAAGTGATCTCCATTCCCCCTTTCTCTAAACCCGTACAGGCTCCCTTCCCACAGATTGCAAATGACAAACCAGAACATCTGTTTCCATAGTGAAAGCTACCTCGGTAACAAAACGACCGGGGAATCTAATTTTTGCAAGCCCTCTCAGCCCTTCTGTCCTCTCGCCCTCCCCTTCAGCAACTCGCCACTTCAGGGAGCAGGCATCTCCCTCGTGAGTGGCAGAGTCCCCGGCAGATACCTGGAGACCCCTGCCAACATACATACAACTGGCTGTCACAGGAGGGGAGCAGGAAATTGTGACAGCATCTTCTGTTACCTTCACATAGGACTTCTCTGTGTCCATGAGCTCCTGGATGACTTTTCGGAGGCGATCTGCATCCGAGAGGTGGCGAGCCAGCGGCCTCGGAGGCGGGTCCTGACTCTCCCTTGGTCCTTCCATGCCGTTGGTCTGGGTGTCGTTATAACTCCTACAGAGCGCGGCGATCTGCTCAGCACTCTGGGAGGGAACAAGAGGCACAGGACGTTCTCCATCATTATCAACAGCCCACCAAAGACACAGGGGCTCTCTCTTCGCCCAGAGCCCTCTCAGGAGTCTCACGGGGCATTTATCTAGGGCATCCGGCTTCATTCATCTCAAACGACGCTGGCTACCATTCAAGGTTCTGGTCGTGAAGATATGAACTTACACTTGTTCAGTACTTACCCATGATGCTTTTTTGCTTTCACAGTAGCTGTTTGACAGATGCTTCTTTAGTGCTGAGACTAGAGAATAAGGCAGAGCTAACCCTCTGCAATACGGCTGAGGTTGCTCTAAAATCAAGGTCATGGCTCTGTGAAAGCACAATGAGAGACAGACTCATCTGGTCCACTCTGTCCCCTCAATGGCTGGCCTAACAGAGTTCAGTTCCCCACACTACACGGCCCTGAGAGACTCAGGAACGGGGCAGCAGGGCAGCAGTTTTAGGATGGCCTGACCACAAGGGCCTTAGATCTGCCCCCAAATCCAGCCCTGGAGCTCTGCAGCCTCAGACCAAGTAGCAGCATTAGGAGTGAGAGTTTGAGCCGCTGCATCAGCTAGGAATGGCAGTAGAGGGCAGGATGTGTAGGAAAGATAAGGTCCCCACGCTGAAGGGGTGCAGAGCCCGGGGAGCAGATGACACAGGAAGCCTGGAGAGGCTCCGTGGGAACCTTCGCGGATGAGGGAGACTTGAGCAGCTTCTTAGCAGGAAGCAGACGTGTCAGACCCAGGACTTGGGGGCACGGAGGGTTCTCATTCCAGATAGTGGGAACAGAATCACACAGGTTAAAGGGCAAGAAGAAGCGGGAACGTCTGCGGGGATGAACAGCCTTCTGTGCAAGTTCCTGCTCAGACTTAAGCACGGCATGAAAAGCCTTCTCCAGGAGAACCCATCTGTACACTCCTGCCTCAGGCTGACGCTTTAAGGTCTCAAATGTGCCTCCTCCTATATGCCTCTGCCTGCCTGGAACATTACCAGATTACACTCAAAGTATCTTTTTTATTTCTCTTTCTTTCCATTCCTCCCACACACAAGTTCCAGCCCATCTTACCACCCCCCAGCCCGTAAGCCAGTCAAGGACAGGGTCCTGCCTTTCTTTGTCATCGCCCCCAAGTGCTCAGTGCTGAGTCCACCTCTGTTGCACTGACGCTATTACTGAATAACAGAGCAGCTTAGTCCCGACACGAATGACCAATATCCATCCATCTTTGGCAACTTTCTGTCCCTCAACTAAAACTCTCCTTTCTTCAGCTAGATGTCTCCATGCCTGATCTCCATCACGCTGTCTCGGGTAAAAAGCTGCACCAGTCAGAAGCACCTCTTTCATTTTCTTTGCTTGGCTATTTCAGGACACTCACAACTCACACAGCACACTGGTCGACCTCAGTGGCCAACTTGTTACAAAAGCTGTCACCTGACACACTGAAGCGCCTCAAAGTAAAAGTAGGACACCTGCCCTCCCCTCTTCTCTCCTTCCCTGTTCTACGCCCCACCCGCCTTTCCTCAACATGGTGTCTTCGTATAATGGAAATAGACAACATTGACACTTGGCATTGAGGTTCTGGTTGGACTTTCAATTCAATCTGGTGGGAACCAATTGAGGACCTGCTCTGCCTCCAAAGAAAGAGAAACCAGCCCCTGCACAAGGAGATGAGACTTGCCAAGAAACACCAAAGCGCAGCCTACGTCACACTGGAAACCAGCACGAGCCTTTGTGGAACAAACGAGCAATGTGACACACGTTAGATGAATGGGAGCATCATGTTGGAACAGGCTGCCTGGAAGGCTTCAGTGAAGAGTGGATTGTAACTGGTCCTGGCAGGAGCGTGTACCAAGGGAGAACCACGGAATGAGCCAAAGGCAGGGAGGGATAAGCCCAGTGACATAAAGAGCCCAACTCAAGGCGGGGGGTGAGAGCGGGGCCCCCGCAGATGTCTACGATGAGAACTCCCAGACTGCTGGCCTGTTTCGCATAATTGCTTCTCCTGTATTTTGGCATTGATCTTGGTGCAAAAGTTAAATCAACCATGTAACAGATACTAAACCTCCAACTAGACACACAGACACGTCTGAAGTGATTTACTTCTAAAACAGTTAAAGCATGTGTAAGCACTAATGATCCTGCTTAAGTACACATATTATCCCCTTGTTTTTATCCTTAACTATAACACTAGCATATTGCTGGTAATGCCTATCAGAAGATGTTCATTCAGAGTAAACTTTCAAAGAACAAGAAAACAGACGTGGGGCTTCCCTGGTGGTGCAGTGGTTAAGAATCCGCCTGCCAATGCAGGGGACACGGGTTCGAGCCCTGGTCCGGGAAGATCCCACACGCCGCGGAGCAACTAAGCCCGTGCGCCACAACTACTGAGCCTGTGAGCTAGAGCCCGTGAGCCACAACTACCGAGCCTGCGCTCTACAGCCCGTGCTCCGCAACGAGGGAAGCCACTGCAGTGAGAAGCCCGCAATGAAGAGTAGCCCCCGCTTGCCGCAACTAGAGAAAGCCCGCGCGCAGCAACGAAGACCCAATGCAGCCAAAAATAAATATCAAATAAATTAATTTTAAAAAAGAAACAGACGTGGATCTTAAAGCACCAATTAGAATGCAACTTGACCTATCAAAATGTCTCATAACATGTTAGAAACAACCAAATCTCATGATTCATTACTGAAGAAACTCCAAACTGTTCGGTCTTACCCTAGAAGCCTGATGACACAGCAAAAGCCAAACAGAGCAGTGCAGCCAAAAGGCGGCTTTCCTTCTCTTCCAGGACATGAGCCTCACGGTGGAGCACAAGGGAACATCACCAAACCAGCCCCAATTCTGTCCTCCTCTTCCTGCTTCCCACGAAGCAGGTGACTTCAAGCCAGGTCACACGTTTGCTCTCTGGGAGGGGCTATTAAAAAAACACCCACAGCTGGACCAACTGAATCAGAAGCTTTGGGGCCCCAGGTATGCTGCTGTGTGACTCACATGAGAACTGCTGGTCTACCCGTCAGTAGAGCGAGCATTCTGCCTGCGGTTTCTGGGAGGATCATGTTGTCCCCAGGGTCTGCACCACAGGATGGCCACGTAAAAGGTGTGTGGACTGAGCTCACGAGATAAGAGGAAATAGGCAGAATCACACCTGTGCGCCTGGTGTTCTGGGTTTGGCTTCACTCACGGTCCGACAGCCCAAGATAATAATACTGAGACTCAAACTTACTCATTTGAAATCTCTATACTGGTATTTGCCCCACAAGCTCAGACAATGCAATTTTGCAATTCTGAAAAATAACAGTTTCCAGGGCTGTAGAATCCAAATTAATAGCTCACATATACTGTATAAAAGAAGATCTGGCAAAATGCACCATAAGTGAAATGGCAGCTGGTGAGACTGCAGCTTTGCCTTGCTGGGATGTCAAAAATCACACCTAACAATGCAGTGTTAAAATAACGCGATTTTAAAAATAAAGTATCTTGCCATTTTAGAAAATCAGAATCCATGTTGAGAACGCTTCTGGTAAGATTAAGTTGGAAAAGTAAATGTTAACTGAGAGCTTCACGGCAAATGTACTTTTGAAGGTAGGGCTCGTAATGAAGTGCTCAAGTGCTACAAAGTCACCTTAGCTGCTGTCTAGGGAAGGTTGTGAGGATTACCTGGGATCAAACAGGGCAGAGCCACTAAAAGGAAAAGAATAATTGTACCTATGTCTTCAGATCGTATCTGAAAGAGTCACTTGGTTGGTTATATTTCATTTCCTCCGTTCTTAGTGATGGTTATAAAATTGAACTGCTAAAGGTAGAATTCTGGGTGTATCTGATAAGCAATTTCTAGGAACAGCGACTATTTCGGTTGGACTATTTTCACATGTACGCGTGGTGATGGAGGTGAAAAGCACAGACAAGATCGAGAGGAACCGAGTTCCAGCCCTGGCCCTGCCCACAGTCCCCCACGCGTGCTGGGCAAGACTCATGCTGCACCTTCAATTTCCTTATTGATGAGACAGAGGAAGCATTACCTAGCCCATCAAGTAACCCCTCAAATTGCCATTTGGACCACGGAGAAAGGGGAACTTGGGTTTGTTGAGCACGTGCTGTATACGAGACAAACCCAGGGGGTGGTGTTCTCCTAGAACTATCAGGCATTCGGTCCTTACAATGCGACCGGCTGAGACTACAGGTGCCGAGTGAGAAGAAGGCAGCACCTGATGGCACAGGATCCTCCTACTCTCGAGCTGTCTGCACGGTGCCAACCACTCCCTGGGTATCTGGCAGAGCACGGACAAAACAGGCTTGCTTCTCCGGCTGCCTCTGCCCACAGTGCCGTCAGGGCTCTCCCGGCCCCAGGAGAATCCAGACACACCCCAGGCGTGCCCGGGATGCAGCCACCGGCCTCTGGAGGCCACCTCTGCTCAGGGAAGCAAAGGCAGCTCCCCACCTCTACACACGACTGTGACTCCTGAGGCTGATCCCCGCTCCCCTCCATCCCCAGGGATGTTGCTTGTAAAGCAAGAGACAGATGTTCACAAATCAGGGCTGGGCATGCATGCGGATTCAGTAGCCAGACAGTGTGTGCTTGTGCAGAACAAAAAAACACACTGGAACTTGAAACTCAGACTGGTATTTCCCAGTTCGTAGTGATCAATGCTGAGAACCTTGGGTTCATCGGGGGCCTTGCCTTTTATAAGAAAGCATCAAACAGATCTTTTCTTCATGAATTCATTTTTAAAATTTAATGAAAACAGGGCTTCCCTGGTGGTGCAGTGGTTGAGAGTCCACCTGCCAATGCAGGGGACGTGGGTTCATGCCCCGGTCCAGGAGGATCCCGCATGCCGTGGAGCAGCTGGGCCCGTGAGCCGTGGCCGCTGAGCCTGCGCGTCCGGAGCCTGTGCTCCGCAACGGCAGAGGCCACAGCAGTGAGAGGCCCGCGTA
>NW_006777895.1:488072-496647 GCF_000442215.2 Lipotes vexillifer | reverse complement strand
GCGGCGGGCCCCCGAAACCGAAAAAAAAAAAAAAAAAAAAAAAAAAAAAGACTTCTACATGTCAATTGTCTACAGACTCCGGATGACATCTTAATTCACATAAGATATAAACCATTTTATGTAATATGCTTTCAACTGTGTCAAAAAACAAACAAAACAACACCTGCGTGCTCACCTGGCTCAGATCCAGGGCTCAGAGAACTGACTCAAATTCTCTTTAACAGTTTTTGCTTTCTTTTGTGTTGCTTTTTGATGTGTGGGAGAATTCAGTTTGCTTTTCCTGTGACTTGGGGCATTAAGGTCTTCTGTGATTATACCATTTAACATTCATTCTAAATATGTTTATCTAGGTCAAGAAGTCTCTAAACCAATATCTTTCAATGCAAGGTTTGGAAAACATATACTTGCCTATCTATTGCCTATCTATGACTTCTCTGTCTTATCCTCACTCACTTTCCTATCCATAGGTATTTATCTCAGGTCTTAGCTCCCTCTTAATTCTCTTCCTCTGGTTTTCTCTCACAGCCTACTTTTGTTCTGATAATCACATAAATTAGTTTAAACTTGTGTATTTACAGTAACTCTCCCTTCAGTGGTTTATGTTTTCATTGAACCCTATTATTCTAGTTGGTTTTGTTTACTGCCGATTTTTCCAAACACAACATTTCTATTCAAGAGTTGTGCCTCTAACTTTATCCTTGGCTATTGATAATATATTATTGAGCAGTTTTTGCAGCAAAACTCTTTAAGTGCTACATATTCTGAGAATTTACTGAGCTGAGAACTTTTTCTATCTTCATCACTGTATTTGAAGAGAAAATGTGTCAATAACACCACCAATTGCAATCAAATTCTGGAGAGATTAGAGCTTTGAAAAATCTCTGTTATCCTCCAATTTCCTGGGCAGGTAGAGTCTCTACTATAAACAGAAGACTGAGGACGACACAGTTGAATCCTGGAAGGGGGCCCCACACGCTGGGGTTCAACAGCTCAGGCTGTGTATGACTCTGCCTAGGACAGCTCTGCCCACCTACCTAAGCCCAGACTGTCCCCCAGCTGAGTCCTCTCTCTTTGCCCTGGTACCTTGAGAACTATATTGTCTTTCTAGTTGTAATCTACAAGGGTTCCTGGCTGCCTTATGTAGAAAACCAAAAAAGCAGGGCAACACCTGCTTCCCAGCTGCAGACCAAGCCCTCAGCCCTGGGGAGCAGTTCTAAGATTCTCAGAAAACTACAATTCAGTTGCCCCTACCCCGGTTCTCTGATGATACTCCTTGGGCACCTTAGATCAGCTTCCAGACTGTCGTAGCGTTACATCTCAGCTGGCTCTAAACAGTTGGCCTGGTCTACCTTCTTGTGGAACATACGCCGGGGGCCTCCACACCCTCACAGACTCCCCTGACCCATAGGGAAATGGGGATGCTGGGGGACTTCACAGCACCACAGACTAATACCGTCATCTTGTTACCTGCCCTTCGTTGCTCTTAACGCATGTAACCCTACCAGTGTCCCAAGTCTTCTTATTAAATATCATTATTGTTGCCATATAATAATTTTACCTTAGGAAATATTTTTGTAGGAATCCACAAAACAGACACTACTAGGACACGTTTACTGTTGTTAAAAGGTGCCCTTTTACTCCTGCAATGTTTCTCCCAATACCAAAGAAAGAGAGCAGGAATAAAAGGAATCCAAATCGGAAAAGAAGTAAAGCTGTCACTGTTTGCAGATGACATGATACTATACATAGAGAATCCTACAGATGCCACCAGAAAACTACTAGAGCTAATCAATGAATTTGGTAAAGTAGCAGGATACAAAATTAATGCACAGAAATCTCTGGCATTCCTATACACTGATGATGAAAAATCTGAAAGTGAAATCAAGAAAACACTCCCATTTACCACTGCAACAAAAAGAATGAAGTATCTAGGAATACACCTACCTCAGGAGACAAAAGACCTGTATGCAGAAAATTATAAGACACTGATGAAAGAAATTAAAGATGATACAAATAGATGGAGAGATATACCATGTTCTTGGATTGGAAGAATCAGCATTGTGAAAATGACTCTACTACCCAAAGCAATCTACAGATTCAATGCAATCCCTATCAAACTACCACTGGCATTTTTTACAGAACTAGAACAAAAAATTTCACAATTCGTATGGAAACAAAAAAGACCCCGAATAGCCAAAGCAATCTTGAGAAGGAAAAATGGAGTTGGAGGAATCAGGCTCCCTGACTTCAGACTATACTACAAAGCTACAGTAATCAAGACAGTATGCTACTGGCACAAAAACAGAAATACAGATCAATGGAACAGGATAGAAAGCCCAGAGATAAACCCACGCACGTATGGTCACCTTATCTTTGATAAAGGAGGCAAGAATATACAGTGGAGAAAAGACAGCCTCTTCAACAAGTGGTGCTGGGAAACCTGGACAGGTACATGTAAAAGTATGAGATTAGATCACTCCCTAACACCATATACAAAAATAAGCTCAAAATGGATTAAAGATCTAAATGTAAGGCCAGAAACTATCAAACTCTTAGAGGAAAACATAGGCCGAACACTCCATGACATAAATCACAGCAAGATCCTTTGTGACCCACCTCCTAGAGAAATGGAAATAAAAACAAAAATAAACAAATGGGACCTAATGAAAGTGAAAAGCTTTTGCACAGCAAAGGAAACCATAAACAAGACCAAAAGACAACCCTCAGACTGCGAGAAAATATTTGCAAATGAAGCAACTGACAAAGGATTAATCTCCAAAATTTACAAGCAGCTCATGCAGCTCAATAACATAAAAACAAACAACCCAATCCAAAAATGGGCAGAAGACCTAAACAGACATTTCTCCAAAGAAGATATACAGATTGCCAGCAAACACACGAAAGAATGCTCAACATCATTAATCATTAGAGAAATGCAAATCAAAACTACAATGAGATATCATCTCACACCGGTCAGAATGGCCATCATCAAAAAATCTAGAAACAATAAATGTTGGAGAGGGTGTAGAGAAAAGGGAACACTCTTGCACTGCTGGTGGGAATGTAAATTGATACAGCCACTATGGAGAACAGTATGGAGGTTCCTTAAAAAACTACAAATAGAACTACCATACGACCCAGCAATGCTACTACTGGGCATATACCCTGAGAAAACCATAATTCAAAAAGAGTCATGTACCAAAATGTTCACTGCAGCTCTATTTACAATAGCCAGGAGATGGAAGCAACCTAAGTGTCCATCATCGGATGAATGGATAAAGCTGTGGCACACATATACAATGGAATATTATTCAGCCATAAAATGAAATGAAATTGAGTTATTTGTAGTGAGGTGGATGGACCCAGAGTCTGTCATACAGAGTGAAGTAAGTCAGAAAGAGAAAAACAAATACCGTATGCTAACACATACATATGGAATCTAAGAAAAAAAAAAAAAAAAAAAAGGTCATGAAGAACCTAGGGGTAAGACGGGAATAAAGACACAGACCTACTAGAGAATGGACTTGGGGATATGGGGAGGAGCAAGGATAAGCTGTGACGAAGTGAGAGAGAGGCATGGACATATATACACTACCAAATGTAAAACAGATAGCTAGTGGGAAGCAGCCACATAGCACAGGGAGATCAGCTCAGTGCTCTGGGACCACCTAGAGGGGTGGGATAAGGAGGGTGGGAGGGGGGGAGACGCAAGAGGGAAGAGATATGGGGATATATGTATAACTGATTCACTTTGTTATAAAGCAGAAACTAACACACCACTGTAAAGCATTTATACTCCAATAAAGATGTTAAAACAAATACAAATCCAGTGTTTTCTTTTTTCTTTAACCCTTTGGGGATGGGATATTTTGGGGCGAGGTCTACAGAAATCCTACAAGGAGTGAGCTCCCATGGAAAACCCAACATTAAAAGGTATGTTCAGATCAGGAAAGTTATAAATTTATGGAGAAATGTTCTCTAGGCATTACTGACAAAAATTATAATTCAATATTACTAGACCCTCTGCTCTATGCAGATATACCCAGGGTGGGACTCTCAGCTGCCAATGCACTGAAGGTCCAGGAAGAAGGCACCCAACCAGCTCTGGGAGAGAAGAGCAGTTCTGTTCAGATATAAGTGGCCTTCCCCAGTATCGCTGTACTTTCGCGTACCCCCAACATACGGTTTTAAATGTTTTTTTTTTAAAAAGACCAGTATCGGGCTTCCCTGGTGGCGCAGTGCTTGAGAGTCCGCCTGCCGATGCAGGAGACGCGGGTTCGTGCCCCGTTTCGGGAAGATCCCACATGCCGCGGAGCGGCTGGGCCCGTGAGCCATGGCCACTGAGCCTGCGCGTCCGGAGCCTGTGCTCCGCAAATGGGAGAGGCCACAACAGTGAGAGGCCCGCATAACGCAAGGAAAAAAAAAAAAAAAAGAAAAAAAGACCAGTATCTACTAGTTATACTGTATTATTTTAATGTTAAGGTTATTATATAGTGACAGATTTTAAAACATGAATTTTATCTATTGAAAAACAAGTTGGAGGTGAAAATATTCACATATGGCCTGCACCTAGTACAAAACCACACTCCAAATTATCAAACTGATCACTAGTCAGATGCAAATATCAGATATTAGTACTTGGTAGTCTGGGACTTGAGAACTTTTCTGCAACAGCTTTCAAATTTGTTGACGATAACAACTCCGCAAATTTCATTATAGCTCTATGAAATAGATTCTTTAAAGGCCAAAACAAAACAAACAAAAACAAAACAACAACAAAATAACACACATACATTGCTTAACCACGTCTGTAAATTAAGCTAAAGAATCAAAAAGTTGTGTCCGGATTTCTAACATCATACCCGCAATTGAACAAATAGAGTTGCTCTGCCTTTAAGTCAAGTACATGTCTCTGGTATTTAAATGCACCGTTGTGCATCTGGTTTCTCCCTTTCCTCTATAATCAGCACCGTATTCTCCTTACTGGTCAGATGGCTGGAGTGGAAAGAATGGACTTTAGCATCCAACAGAGCTGGCTGTGAACGCGGCCCCACCACTGACCGGACCATCAGTTGGCTTCTCTCATCTCAGTTCTCTCACACTAAAAGGGGCTCGAGATATCTACTCAATAGGGCTGCTGTGGAGAAAATGGGGTTTTCATGAGATGCTGTATATAAAATTCACAGTGCACGCTAAGGGCTGAGCATCACATGCTAAGGGCAGCTTGCCAAGTCCTTTCACTTCCATGGAACTGTCATGGCAATATAATCCCATTCTTTTTTAGTGAGTAAGGATAAAAGGGCCTCAAAGGTGAGGTGCTTTTCCTAAAGTCCACTAACCAGTGAGAGTGAGCGAGGTTCTGGCACCCAGGGCCACCTCCTGCCTGGTCCAGCAAGTTACGCGGTAAACCTCTACTCTTTAAATCAGTACAGCAGGGGATGAAACCCTTCTAGTGAATCCTCTGATTTTTCTTATGTATCTCACCCTCCTAATGTGAACTGCAAATGTGCGGTTTGGAATAGCCTTGGCCGTGGGAATGATCAGAGTCAACTGAAGGTGACAGCAATGCTCAACCCCTAAGGAAGGAGGCACGAAACAGGTAGCACGCTTGCCTCTACCCTGTAACCACTCTCCAGAAGAAACCAAGCCATGGTTGCCCTCACTGGGACAGGTAGATGGGCACATGCTCTGATTTGGGGTAATGCAGGGAGCCATTTTCCCGCCTGAATTTGGTGCAAATTACAAATTCTTAAAGAACGTCCCTGAGCATTTCGACTTCACCATTTACAATCTCTTGCTGCCACTGAGAAGCAGAGCTGTCATGGATGCCCAGCAAACCAAGGTGGCCACCTAGACGGATGAGCACATGGGGTCCCCGCCGCAGCTTCAGGAAGACGGCAGCCCACCCTCCTCCCCGGGCCCTCTCGAGGCTGGTACCTTTGGGACAGCTTACCAGTTACAATGACTTCCAGTGAGTTCTGCTCCACGAGGTTTCATGGACCAGGACACCCCACAGTCACTTATGAAGACTGTCACGGGGTTAGGGACAAAGGGTCCAGGCGCTATGATTTGCACACCACACCCACTTCGTGCATAAAAAGGCCTGGATTTTCAGTTCTAATAGTCAGCTGAAAATAACGTTTGGAATTTGGTTTCAAAAACAAATTGCAGCTTTGGGGAGAAAAAAAATCATAACAATATGAAAAAAATCAAATTATTTGTTAAAATCCCGACAGCCTTAATTGGGTGTGGGTATTGGCAAGCACTACCTATCTGCCTTGAGTGAGCACAGGTACAACCTGCGTGGCCCCTGACTTGTGGTTTTAGTTAAATTTTTTTGCTGGATTTCAGCAATGTGATAGTGCAGTCTGTTACATTACTCTGGATTGCTTCTTACTGATGGGGGTCTCAAAATAATCGCCTCATATGAACAGTGCCCACATCATACACATTTATCTGAGTGGTTGGATAATCAGCCTTTCCATTTTGGAAACTCATCTATAAAAGCACGACATTCAAGATCTCGCGAGGCTACTGAGGGGAGAGCAGAGCATGCCCGGCCCCATCCTGATGCCCATCCTGATGCCTGGAACCCCCAGGCCATGGGGCCGGGCCAAGCTTCTCATCTGACTATCCTTTATCTTGTGACTGTATGAACCGAGAAGGGAATGGATTCTAGAACACTCCAGAGCCAGCTCAAAGCAGCTTGAGAGGTGGAAGACGGCAGGACTCCTCAAGCTATGTGACACTTGTGGCTTCTAAGCACTTAGAAATGAAACCCCCAGCCTGTGCCAGTGCCAGGCCGGGACTTCCTAAGCAGCTGCACACGGAAGAGCTTCCTCATCTGACATCTGTTTTCTGAAAACACAAGAGAACTTAAGTGGCAGCCAAGGATCTGAGAGCGTGAGGGAAGGTGAGCCACGGGGACGAGGCGGGCACTGGAGGCTGAACCAACAAAATAAGGGAGAAAGAGGTGGCGACGAGCAAAAGAATGAAGCGGAGAAAAGAATTGGGGGGCACCTGTAAAAACACACCTCCCATTTTCTCCGGTCTCCCATGTTAGTGACAAATACATTTTTCTTGGCCATTTAAAAACATTTTTTATTTTGAAATAATATGAGACTTACAGAAGAGTCGTAAAGGACAGAGAGAGAGTTCCTGTATTATCTTTCCCTCAGTTTCCCCTAATGTTAACATCTTACGTGTCAAATACAGTTTCTGTTGTTCTCTTCTTCATGCTACTATCAAGAACCGCAGGAGACTGATTTACAAAACTAATAATCCCTTCTTTACTCTCCGCAGTTGGAAGCTGGGATCTGGGTGAAAACACTAACGCCTGCTTGTGTGAAGGGCTCCCAGGCAGAGCCCCCCGTCTCCCCACCGCCCCTCCGCCAGCCACCCAGCCCCAAGGAGGGTGGCACAGAAATCTACTCAAAGAGGAGAGCGCGGGGGAAACTGCCAAATGACTCGGAACAATTCCTCAGAATTTTTTTTTTCTTTTTAAAAGTGAAAGCGGCTACCCCGTGGGGCTGGGACATTATCAAAAGGTGAGACTCTGCTATGAGTAATGAAAATCACAAATAAGCACTCAGACTCAAATACACCTTCACTGACCCAGCACAATCAGAGGGTTCCTTCGACTACCGTCTCTACGTACACAGAACGTTGAAAGGACTATCTCAGAGCTCTCAGCAACGGCTAACAGCTGAGAGCACCTTTGTGAAGGAGATTTTAGTAAAGGAATGAACAAGCAGTGTGACGCTACCCCCATTCTTGGCAGATACTACAGATAAGATGGATAAAGATTCCTGGTGCACAAGCAGCGGCCAGCCAGAATTAGACTGTAACCATGGCTGTAAATCCTTCCAAAGAAAGGGACGGAGTGAGCAGCAACTAAGACCCAGCTCACCTGCTGATGTGGAAGCGGCCGGGGTGATGCTCTCAGAAGAGAAACACAGGGGCTGCCTGATCAGCCCCCAGACTGAGTATGTAGACCACCCCTCCTGGTCCTCGGACAGCGGCTCACTTTACAAAAATGAGTTTTCCACAATTTTGCTTTGGAATCAAAATTTAAATTCGTGTCCCCCACCCCAAATCACTTTTTTTTCCCCACTAATTACAGAAAATAAAACTTTCTGAAATGCTCTGACAGCAGCACACAGTGTTACAGTTGGTGTTAACCATCTCGGGATGTCTGCCCACCACCATCAATATGGCCTCCTTGTCTCAGCTTAACAGTGTTTTGCCATCGAGGCAGGGGTTGTTATGTATCTGATGGTCCTCTTAGCACGTTAAAAGAATCAAGCACTGATAGCCAACCCCACCCAACCAATTAGACTTGAAGATGAAAACAAAGTTCAAATGTCACTCAACTACACAAACGCAGTGTTTTTCTTATTGTGGGTACTTGATAATTGATTCTGTCATGTCCATAATATTAAGTCAAGACAGAAGCTAGATGATTCAGATGTTCACTCCAAGTCAGAATTCTGAACCCAGAGTTCATCGACTCTTAAGAGGGAATCCACGGATAAACATCATAAGATCAATGAGCTCCGTGGAATCGTGGGTGACT
>NW_006777895.1:428393-487981 GCF_000442215.2 Lipotes vexillifer | reverse complement strand
CGGTGCGCGGGCCTCTCACTGTTGCGGCCTCTCCCATTGCGGAGCACAGGCTCCGGACGCGCAGGCTCAGCGGCCATGGCTCACGGGCCCAGCCGCTCCGCGGCATGTGGGATCTTCGCGGACCGGGGCACGAACCCGCGTCCCGCAGGCGGACGGACTCTCAACCACTGCGCCACCAGGGAAGCCCGTGGGTGACTTTTTACGTAGGCATCTGAGCAATTTTCTGAGCGTCCACAGACACTCGGGGCCAGGATGGGCCGCCGAGACGGACAGACCCAGCCCCCAGCTGCACAGACACAGATGTGTGATGACTTATCCAAGGACAAAGGGACTTCCTTGTGAGACCTGGGGCAAAATCCCATGTGCCCTTCCTCTGAGGCCACCTGCCGTCCAGGAGGCTTCCCCTGAGCATACACAGGAGCCTGCAAACGGCGTTTGCTGAGGTTAGGGTTTGGCCTGAGAAACTCAGACTCCCTGCTTTCTTCTCCAAAAAAGCAAAGCTATACTCAAGTCTCTATAACTCTCTATGTCCAATCCAGGAGGCCCAGAAAGAAAGCTGGAGAAATAGAAGGCTGAATGCCGAAGAGGATGAGAATGGGGGACAGATGGAGGCCACGACCTCTCCCCCACGACCGTAACCAAGAGCACGCGGCCCACTCCCCAGCCAGCACAGAGCACAGGGAGCTCGCGGCCCAGCCCCCTCCTTGACTAGTCCAGGCGCTGGCACCGCAGGCGAGGTCTGAAGGAGCAGGCCGAGGCCCCTGTCCAGCCCCAAGGTGCGGGTGGCCGGCACCCTGCAAAGGACCAGCACATCCCTCTGCGGTCGCATCCCAGAGAGGACAGGAGCGAAACCACAGCCCCCGCTGTTCCAGAAGGGAGGAAGAGGAGGGAGGGGCCCGCATCAGAAGTAAGTGTGGGGGTCGGTCATCCGGTTAAGTCCCGGCCTGGCCCTGCAGCATCTCTGTGGTCAGGGTCCACCCTGGGTGGCCTTGGCTCTGGGCCCCACTTGGCCTCAGCGCCCCGCAGCGTGAGGAGGGGGCTGTGCTCACCGCGCCAGCAAGCGGAGCCAGAGCGCGTCCGTCCGGCTTCCGGGCCCCGACGGCAGAGCCGCCCTTGGCGGCTCCCGCCGCTGCCGCGGGGTGGGGGTCGGCTGGCTCTTCCCGCTGTGTGGCTCTGCAGATGCCTCGCCATGACATTTTCTTTTGCCCAGAAAAACAGGATGGAAAGGGAGAGCCCAGAGGAGAGCGAGAGAGCGGGGGACGGAGGCTGGGGAAGCAGAGGACAGAGTGAAGGAAGAGGCCAGAGGCACACGGAGCCAGCGAGTTCACAGGAAAGTCCCCGCCACCGGGGCACAAAGGGAAGGCGGCTGAGTGGGCCCCCGGGTGCTGGGGTCCCCACCTCACAGGTGCAGCCGGAGAGCAGGGGGTGCATTGGCCCCAGGCCTCCCGGAGCTGAGACCTGCGCCTTCGGGCTCCCCGCCCCTGCTGCCTGCCCACGGGCACAACCCACGTGAGCGCAGGGCCCCGCCCCCTGGGCGAGCCAGCCCCACGTTGGAGCTCTAGCAGCCCGCGAGGCAGAGGCTCAGGCCTTTGGGCCCTCATCAGGCATCACCCAGCTGGGGGCAGCTTCTGGGTCTCCGGCCCCTGGTGGCGCACAGCTCTCAGCCAGCAGTGACAGCCCCCCTTCCACTGGCCGGTGTGCCCTGTCCAGGGACACACCGGGCCTAACACCGACCCCTTTAGGACCACAGCCACGTCGATGGGGGTAGGGGCTGTGAGAGGAAGTGGAGAGAGAGGCCAGCACCAGTGAGATTTCGTCCCCCTGCCACCGTGTCCCCTCCTCCACTGGGCACACCCTCCTGTCCCAGGCTGCGGCCAGGAAGCCACCCACTCGGCGTCTTCCCGCTGCAGGGCGTAAGGCATCCCACACCTCCACTCGCAACGGGCCCAACCACACCCGGTGCTGAGATTTGGTTTTCTTTCTTTCTTTCCTTCCCTCATCTGACACTGTGAGTGGCATCGAAGCCTGCGGGACAGAGTGTATAAATGATCCTTGGCCACAAAGAGGGCAGTGATGTCCCTTTCTGCCACTCCAGCAAAGACTTGGCATCTCCCCGGCACATCAGCCCTAACGATCAAGGACGGACCAAGAAGAACAGGGGGCTAACACCTTGAAGCTAGGAAAACGGGAAATTTTTTTTAAAATCCAGCAAACTACAAAGAGACCAAATGGCCTTTCAGACGCCAATGAAAATGAATCCCAGCCATTTCAAACAAGTTCACCAACTTGCCCCCAAGTCCCTGCCGAAAGGAAGCAGGGTGCTAGAAATGTAGAACAGTGCATTGGAGAGCTAATGGGGAACTCAGCTCTACTTTGATCCCTCCCAGCCTGCGTCCTTCTGTGCCCCTGGTGACTCTCTCTGCCCTGAAGTGATGCCTCTCTTCCAAAAGGCGAAAGAGTCTGCAAGACCTCCTAAGCATCTCTCATCCACAGCTCACTCCTGCTAAGGACAGAGGCAAACCTAACATACACTGCTTTTATTCAGCCATTTGAACAGCCCTTTAGAAAAGGTCATCAACTCGCAACAGTCTACCTAAGAAAAATAAGCTAAAAGTTGGGCAGGCTTTGTCTCCATGCAGATGACAAAGAGCTAAGAGGACTCCATGGCCAAGGCCCTCGGTTTCCAATTCTTTTTTATCTCAGGGGACAGCTCAGCAGGATTTGACCACAGACACTGACTTCAATAAGACCGGGTAGGCAGCCGCGTGGCTAAGTCGTGCATTAGGTGGGCAGAGTGGGAAGGCATTCAAAACGTGCAAATGTATGAGCCACGTCGGGAAGCGGGGATGCTGCTCACCTAATAATCAATCTCTCATGTCCGGGCTTCTAGTCACCCACGATCCTCTCCACTACACAGGCTTGGTGCTATTGTTATTTTTACTTACAGATGAGGACACAGAGTCTTAGAAAGACCGGGTACCTTGCCCCAGGGCACGCAGTGGTAAAGCCTGGTGGCCCAGGATACAGATTCAGGTTTCCAACTACTGAGATCAAGAGTTCTTTCTATTATACCACTACCTACAAGAAAAGGCTACCTGGAACTGAATCACTGTGAAAGATTACTGTCTCACTACTGCGGAACATCAGGCCCCAGATCGTTTTTCAGGGACAAATGGGTTTGCTGTAAGGATGCAACCCTCTCTGTTCATTCCTATAGGAATTATGTCAGATAGCATGCATTTAGAAATAGGTATGTTTAGTTTTGGAAAAAGGATCACGATTATATTAATCTATTCAACAGCAGCCATGTAGACAGACTACTATTTACAAATAAATTCTATTTTCGCTGGACTTTTTAACAAAAGCATCTTACAACCAAGAGATCCTGAAATAATGCAGGACACTCAAAGAAAGGTAAGAAAGATGTATAGTTAAAAATGCTGAAAAATAAATCACACAATCCACGCATCTTTTTCTTTTCCTGTAGCTTCTTAGAGATGCAAGCTCTTAAAAGCAATTCATGCAAAAAACTCAAAAGGTTAAGCTAAGTGGGTGAGCAGGCATTAAATATTAAACGCAAGTTATGTTCATGCCGGGTACCAAAACCTAACCATCAGTGCATGTCCCTTTTTTCTACCTTGAAAAAATAAACAGGACAAAATATATTCTAAACATGATTAAATTGCAAACAGCACAACACACAGTTGTCAAGGCTGTATGTCTCCAGATCCTCAGTGCTCTCTGTTCTATCAACACAACGCCTACAAACTGCAAGAATAATCACTGCCAAAGCTACCCTAGGTGATTACATAAAATTTTTCTAAAAAGCTGAAACAAAAAATTTAAACAGGAATAACTAAAGTAAAACACTGCTTACCTTACAGAAAACGGGTTTTACTCTTGTGGATTTTCTTTTACAGCAATACGCCCAATACAAGTATGTACAACACTCCAAGAAAACTTGACAAAGCATAAAATTGTCTACTGTCTTCAAATTATCCTTCTCTCTTTTCAAACATATTTTGCAGAGTAAAATCTTTGAAATTTCCCTAGGACTTTCTGATACCTTTCTATTTCAAAAGGACAAACTATTTCAGAGATCCGTTTAGAGACCTATGCATCCTTGGAGTGAGAAAGGAAAAGCTGACAGTGGCACCGAACAACTAGCATCCAAAAGAAATTCTCTTAATCCTGAGCTGTAAAGAGTGCTGGACGATTACTGCCCGGATCCCTTCCGGAAAGAAAGGCTTATCTTGTCTGCATAACAGTCTTTAGACATTTTAGAGTAAAATCAACTTTCAAGACAGAGAAAAGAAAACCACGCAAGCATGCCTACATTTGGATCAGAATGCACATCCCTGAGAATCAAAGCCCTTGTTTACTTACATGCTGTACATAGAAAGGAAAAGTTCAAAGAAACCTGCACCCTCTGGGAGAAATGATTCCATCTAAGTCGGCTGCTGGGAAATGAGTAAGACGCGCGTTCTCTCTCACTCTCAGCCCAGGCAGTGAAAAAAATCCCAAACTGTTCTTTCAAGTCACATTCACAAGGGCTTCCTAGAGCCACCAAGCTCTTCCTTCAAGGCAGCCTGGGGGTTGGGGAAGGCTCACCCCCTTGCTCTGGATTTCCACCCCACGCCCTGAACCCGCCTGCTCTGGGAAGGTGCCAGGTTAGGGCACACAGGGAGACGGCAGTACCACGAAGTGCCACATCTTCAGAGCCAGCTCAGAGGGTGGCAAACAAAGCAAGCGGCACTTCTGTGGGGACTGCTTTACACACCTCAAGTTCCCAGAAGAAACCAGAAACTCCTTCAAGCCCCTCACCTCCAAAGGAACTGTTTATTCCTTTCGGACTCCAACCTATTGCAGTAGTGCGAGCTGATGGCTAACAATATTGAAAACAAAATTCCCCACACCGGAGAGGTTGACAGGGGCACACAAAGAGCTGTGACAGTAATAGGCACCCTTGAGGAGAAAGACGGCAATCAATTATGAACCATTTGCAGAAATTGCGGGGCTGTCAAAAGCCCTACTTACAGCTGTGCTTCATCAAGCCAGGCTGCATTTGATTTTCAAGGGACATTATTCCTGATTCTCAAGTGTAGAATATTGTTAGTAAAAATACCCCAAACAGCCCAGGGTCTTATCTGAAAAGAAGTTAATGACCCCTGAGAAGGCTGACGGCCCAGCATGAGAAGCCCAGGAACCAGAGGCAGGTCTCCCCTCTGGGGAGTGACCACCTCCTGTGGGCACCGTGGGACAGCGCCAGGGCCATCCCGAAAGACCCAGGACCAGCACCTGCTGGACAGGCATCCTAAAACTCCCAAATCACCGTTTGGAAAATAGGAAAGCACTGCTTTTAGATATAACCTGCTGTTTCTAGGAGGCTAAACATAATAACAGAAGAGAAATTTTATTTTTTAATTCTTCAATTCAAAACTTCCTTTTCACTACTATCCATCGCAGTGATCACTTTTGAAGATCACAGATTCTTTTTTCCCCAAGGAACAAAGAATATGTAAACCGAGTAGCTGCTAGGCATTTGCTAGGATTTTTTTTAAATATACTGAAATCCATTATTATAGATAGATATCTTCAAATTTGAAAAAGGTGCGCTGATAACTACTCTAGACTTGAGAGGAATCTGACAGCAAATGCTTAACGTGCTAATATTCTTTACTATTTTTTCTTCTGTGTTCCTTGATATCTTTTGCTTTCTCCTTTAATCATCTTAGCAATGAAAATTAGAGCTCAGACAGCTCCAATTTCAAGCTAAACTGCAGCTTTCACTCCTCTTCTAAATTTCTAACTGATGCTCCAATGTTCATCTTATAAACCTTTGTTTAGTTATGATAGGCATTAAGTAATAGAAATGGAAATAGCCTCAACATGGTAACTTCCTGCAGATTTATTTGACTGAATCTTCACATAAAATAAAACCTGGAAAAGAATTTAATTTCCTCCTTAAGAATTTTAATGGGGAACTCAACATTGTAACAGAGAGGAAACCATTATCCCTAATGGCGTTAATGATCTCCCCAAAGCTGCCACCTGCGCCAGTGCCGCACAGCCACACTGACCTTAAATAGAGAGCCTAGCTTCTTGAGTGCTGCCTTAGCATTCGCCTTTTTTTAAAAAGTCAGGACGAAGCAATCCAAACACATCTATTTGATGCTCTAGGATCCACTGCTTCCAAAAAAATGATGAATTTGAGCTACAGTATTGGGTTCCCACAAGTAAATAACCCACCAGAGAGAGAACAGAGCAGAAAGACTAAAAATGCTGATGACGGCAGTTGAGGAAAAGAAATTGCTTCCTGAGGGCATAACCAGGCCAGTGAAAGTAGCTGAGTAGTTGGTTTGTATGAGGAATTGAGAAGAAAGAGAAGGGAGATTTTGGAGGAGGTGGCTAGGGAATGGGGGGAGGAATTCAGGGGGTAAGAAAGGGAAACAGAGAAGAGAGGTGAGGCCAGGTGCCAGTGGCCGCTTGAACCTGCTCTGCAGCTGGTAGGCTCTATCTCACCCCATCCACCCATCCCACACTGTTCACCACCACCAGTCACCTGGGGCTGGGCCAATGGCCAGTCACCCAAGGACTGGCTCCTAGGAGTATTAGTTTAAACCCAACTGGGGTGTGGTCCTGCCATAAATTTTTAAAAATACCCATCATAGTTTACATTTCCTCCATTCTTGTTTTGTATTTAAGACAAAAGGAAGAAATATACAAGAGTTATAATCTCAAAGTCAGTTAAAACTGGACTGTGTACTTACAAAGATCATGTCAGACAGACAATTTCTGAAAGGAGAGCTAACTAAGAACAGTTAAAAATGTAGGAAAGGGGCTTCCCTGGTGGCGCAGTGGTTGAGGGTCTGCCTGCCGATGCAGGGGACACGGGTTCGTGCCCTGGTGCGGGAAGATCCCACGTGCCGCGGAGCGGCTGGGCCTGTGAGCCATGGCCGCTGAGCAAAAAAAAAAAAAAAAAAAAAACTGGAACCCTCGTCCACTGCTTTTGGGAACATAAAACGGCCCAGGCTGGCTGTGCAAGCCAGTTGGGCTGTTCCTCAAAAAAACTAAACATAGAATTACCACATGACCCAGCAATTCCACTGAGTGGCACACCCAAAAGAAGTGAAAACAAGGTTTTAAACAGATATTTGTATGCCAATGTCACTGCAGCGTTACTCACAACAGCCAAACGGTGGAAACAACCCACGTGTCCATCAATAGATGAATGGATAAACAAAAGGTGAAACCTCATTGCGGTTTTGATTTGCATTTCTCAAATATGTGGGATATACATCTATCTATCTATCTATTATATATATTTATATATATATATATATATATATATATATATAGACACACACAATGGAATATCATTCAGCCATAAAAGGAGTAAAGTTTTGATACATGCTACCACATGGATGAACCTTGAAAACATTATGCAGACAAATATTATACAATCACACTCAAATGAGGTAACCAGAATAGGCAAATAAGACAGCAAGTATAACAGAGGCTTCCAGGGGACTAGGAGGTGGGATGAATGGGTGGTTATTGTCTAATGGGTACTGAGTTTCTATTTGGCAGGATGAAAACGTTCTGGAAATGGATAGTGGTAATGGTTTGCACAATACTGTGAATGTTAATGCCATGAAGTGCACACTTAAAAGTGGTGAAAATGGCAAAGTTTATTATGTTTTACATATTTTATAACAAAATGACAACATTCCAAAAATAATTTCTCTTCAGCCAAAAATAAATGTAGTAAATGAATACAATAGTAATTTTATGTGACCCTGAGCTTAAGATTTTCCTTGTCAAACCATCCCAGTACACGAACAGCCACGTTTGCAGTACTCTTTGGTGGCATATGCCACAGGTCAGGCAGGAGGTTGGGCCACAGGGTCAAGGATTCCTACTAGTACTTCAAATAAAGAAGGAAACTATTTTCTTTAAAGAAAAAAAAAAAATGTTTGTATTGACTGTTGTACCTAGGGATAGGAGAACTCCATCTTTTTCTCCCCACCTCAGGTGCAGGTGCGAATCAACACTTGCCTGCCAGGCCCTTGTTTGGGATCTGGGGCAGCATCTTACCCTGAAGGTCTGCTCCTTCTCCCTGTGGGAAACCTGGTCCAGCGTGCCATCAGTCTGACTCCTTTTCAGGCCAGTTGTGATGTCAGGGACATTGCTGAAATCTGCATGAAAAGTGACAAAAACATAGGCGAGTTTGGCCATCTGCAAAGAGTAGTAGTGAATGACTTAGAGGCTGAGAGAGAGAGAGGAAAGAAGAAAATTAACTAATACCCTAGAAGGCAGGACACCATTGTCCTTAGTGATACTGACGTTACCATATGCATAGCTGGTCTTCTAAAACAGATCTGGGCCCTGGCTAATTGAAGAAGCATTGCATCTGCCTGTTTAGCATCTGTTTTGCCTGTTTAGCATCTGCCTGTTTTGGTCAAAGGAGGCCAATGACCAATCAAAACACTGACTTAAATGCCTGGCCACTCTTGTCACTGCTGTGCAGACTTCACTAAGTACACTATTATACAGTGTTGGTACTTTCCTTCCTTTATTTTTGGCTAAGTGAGGGCAAAATCACCAGGGATATCTGGGAAAACCAATGATGCAACACCATAGATTCTTATTACAGTCCACGAATCGCTCATTTGAGAGCATAATTATTCTTTTTCTGGCATCGACCACATCCTAAATTGAAAGTCCCAAGAGGAACAGTAAACCTTTGTTAACTTCCAGAGTGAGGGTTAAGAAACAATATAAACGGTGAGTAGAGCATGTGGCTTTCCAACCTACACTTATACACATATGCCATCCTCAACGGTTCTTTCCAGTGGTTCTCAAATTAACAAATTCAAGAAAGATGGAAAGACCAGCCTCTATCAAAATATTACACAGGGCTTCCCTGGTGGCGCAGTGGTTGAGGGTCCGCCTGCCGATGCAGGGGACGCGGGTTCGTGCCCCAGTCCGGGAGGATCCCACGTGCCGCGGAGCGGCTGGGCCCGTGAGCCATGGCCGCTGAGCCTGCGCGTCCAGAGCCTGTGCTCCGCAATGGGAGAGACCACAGCAGTGAGAGGCCCGCTTACCGCACACACACAAAAAATATTACACAGATTTTCATTCTAATTTTTGTATTTGGTAGACTATCCTCTCAACCAGGTGAAACCAGATGGTTTCTGATCTCAGGCAGCCACAAAAAGAAGTCATCAATCTCATACCTGAGTTGATCTAGGCAGAAAAGGCATGGATGGACATTGGCAAACCACCCAGCATGATGGAGGCAAGGACAGCGGTCTCCAGGAGACCTTTAGAAGCTATGGGAGCCCTAGGAGGTTGATGGAACTCATGGACCAGAAATGCTGGTCCATGATCTAGGCTGATATCACCAATCACTACACAAGAAGAGACCTCAAGAAAATGTCATAATGGTCTACAGAATTCTGGAGCTCCAATTTCTTCTTCCTTTTACTTCTTCTAACACCCTAACCCTGCCCAGAAAAGGACCACGCCATCTGTTTCACATAAGGAGATACAGACAAGGGAGGTAGGAAGGCTTTTATGTCTTAGGTGACTGGGTAGATGGGGAGAGTACGGGCTGGGAGTGGAAGTCACAAGCTCAGCTTTGGCAAAGCCGATTTTGAGATGCATGTGGGCCATCCAGTGCAACATACCCAGGAGTCCAGTAGTGCAAGAAAGGTCTGCACAGGGATGTGGCTTTGGAGCCATCATCATACACTTGGCAGTGAAGCCACAGGGATGGATGGTGCCTCCAGGGAGAATGTGCAGAACGGGATAACAAGAGGCCGAGGGAGAGAGCCCTGGAACTGCTAAGGCACAGTGTGCAGGACAGGAGGTACCTGTCCCTTTAGAGAGAAGCAACAGCCAGAGAAGCACAAGGAAATCAAGGAAGAGCGATGCCACAGACGCCACGCAATGTAAAAATACATTACCTAGGCAACAGAGTCAGATCTGCATTACTGCTGCCTTTACCTTATAAATAAAAAGCTCCAGTATTTCCAAAGAGTTGTATTAAGTACGGGAAATACAACACACAATCCATGCATTTAGTCGTGATGATGATTTCTACAGCGCCCGCTCTGTGTCAGGTATGTACTACGTTCTGGGGATACAAAGATGAAAGCGACCTCAAGTCCCCTGAAGATCTCAGAGACGGCACGGCCACAAGGAGCCTTGGAGCCCGGAGGCGCCAGATGGATATGCTGGAGAAAATAACATGGCTGATGTCAAAAGCGGAAGCGAATTCTGAGTCATCTCTTCAATATATTCACACAACTTTGGAACTTCCTTAAACGCTGAAAATTCCCAGAACCACCTTTCATCTCTTACGAAGGCCAAGTGTTTCCCTGCTAGCAGAACATGCCATGCCCTTCCTCTCAAAATCCTGCTCACCCCAGGACCAAAGGCTTTACTATGAATCGGTGAGGCTCTGCAGCCACCCTTGCAGCCCCTTAACTTCAGGGAGGCCCTTGGTGTGGTGTGGGTCCTCTCTGACGCAGGGCTTGGACAGGAAGGATCACAGGACCCAGCTCCCACCGAGGCTGGCCCCGGGCACCCCTGAGAAGGCAGGTCTGCAAGACAGGACGTCTCGAGCTGTTCCGCCACCCAAATTTCAAGAGGTTGACTGGCAGCTGGGCATCGACAGAGCTTCGGAGGTGACTGATTCCCCTTCCAACCCCACCAGCAGGGCGCCCGCGCTGTCCTGGGGATGGCAAAGCACGAGGAAGCCTAGCTTGACAGCGTCCACAGCTGTGGACCTGGGTCCAGGAGCCTCAGGTTTCAACTGGACCTGCATCCCTGTCTGTAAAAAGCAGTGTGCCCTTCACGTTCTTTCTAGAGGAGAAATGAGAACAAAGTAGGTTCTGGAAGAATAGCAGACTGGCTGAAAGAAAAGTGTAGGCCGGTAAAATTTGAATCCTTATTTACAAAGCTCTTTTAAACAGGCACCGTGCTGACATCCTGTCCTGGGTGCCAAATGCCTAGGCATAGCCCCACTTACACTCTGCCCACATCCTGAGCGCCAGCTGCTAGAGTGAGTAAATATATCCTTCCCCTCCCAGCCCAGAAGTGTTCTCCCTCCTTGGGAGAGCCTCCGTGCAGCCCTGTTCACTAGACACATGTTGGGGCACTGGATCCCTACCAGGGAACACGGGGCATGTGTTACCAGGGCCGTAACACCACCCACCCTGGGCTCAGCTGCTGCAGGACAGATGGTCAGACGCACTCCGGAAGAGTCTTTAGCCAATGTGATTTTAAATAATGAAAAATAACAAAATTACAAATCCAAGTCAAGACATCTATTTATAACTGGTAAATACACTCTTTTGTCTTTCTCCTCTCATTCCTTGTGGAAATTAACAATTTGGGGGGAGGACTAGCAATCTGAAACATGTAGCATCTAACTCTGCTGACATGAGCTGCTACTCAGCCTTGAGTGAGCAGAGCCGCGACTTTCCACGTCACAGGCTCTGTTCCTCCATGTGGACCACTCGGTCCATTTATTTATCCCCTGGTCGGATGGGGGCTGAGCACTGCACACCCACAGGGTACCAGGTCCTGTGTCAGATGCCGTACGTGAGACCAGCCTCAGACATCTTTCTCCTTTAAAACAAACACGTTTGGAGAGTGACGACACACTGGGCAGGCTATCCCAGAAGGTGACTGCCCCCCGCTCTCCTGCACACCCTATAGTTCCCCACAGACAACAAGGGAAACACGGGGCTTCAGGTGAGACACGCCCTAGTCACTCAGTGTCTTCCTGTTCTGAGCATCAGTACAGACCCCACAGGTATCACAGTCGGCCAAGTAACTGGCAACCCCAAACCCTTCATAATTAAAGGTCAAAACACGTGTTCAAGTAACATCCTGGGTATCAACTTAAAAATGGAAACGTTAGGATAAATGTTAAAGCTAAGGTAGCTTCGCCCATACAGCTCACAAAGTGAATTCAAAGTTTGCATTTACATCACTTCCAAATCCAGTTTAGCACAGTTAATATGCAGGAGTGTGGGCTTTGCCATTTATCTCCCCCAGGCCTGTAAGAAGCAGCAGGCTATCTGATGTGTGCAAAGGGGACTTTCAGGAAATAGGTGTCACTGGGGGGGTCGGGAAGAGGGTTTGGTGGCGTCCCTGCCAATCTCCCACCTGCTGCTTACTCTTCAGGAACCTCTCTGCTCAGCAGGCAGCTAGGATGTTGGGCTCATCTGGCTGATGCCATCCCATCACCCCGTCTCGCTGGTTGCCTCCTCCTTACTCAACCAGGCAGCAAGGGCAGAGGCAACAAGTCCCTCCCAGGCCCCGACACCCACCCAGGCGGCCGCCAGCAGCGCCCAGAGACACCAGGCAGCCTCTAGCTGCAGGAGGGCGGGCAAGGTGCTCTTCCCGGGCAGCAGCCAGACAGCTGGTTCCCAGAAAGGCGAGAAAGTCTGAGCATGCCTCTGTGTTCTCAGGAACAGCAACTGTAAGAGGAACTGAGTTAAAATCTCCAGAAGATACCAATCCCGAGGCCAAAAGCAAGAAAGTAACATGAGAGGAGAGCGTTTGTTTCCCCCTATTTAATACAGCAAGACTTTTCTGAGAAATAAATGATGGTAGTCACAGCGTCAGGAAGAGCTCTGCTTCAGTTTGTGGGTTGAGGATTCATTTGGAGGAGCCTGAAAGGACAGGCAGTGAGAACAGGAATTAATTTGAAACTACACGTTTTGTGCTTCAAAGCATATCGTACACTGATTCTCAATACTATAAGCTCCAAAGCCCCCCTTCTGATAATATATACTTTTACTATACTGAAATAAAATTCTTTCTTAACGTAATCTACCTCCACACATAATTTCACACAAAAAAATAATATACGCCTTAATAGTAACACAAGGAGAAAAATAAATGGAAAGTAACAATTTTTAAAAAAATATGTATGTCAGTATGTAAATGCTAGGGTACAAACACTCTAGAAACCGTGACTGTAAGGAGCGGCACCAAGGAACAGAGGAGAGAGCTTAAGCAAGCTGTATTCGGGGCCGCTCCCGGGCGAGGCTCGCTGGTCCGAGAGGAAGGGGCCAGAGAGGTCGCGCCCGGGGCAAGGGCTTGGGCAGAATTTATAGGGGAGGAAGGGAAAGGGGTGTGGTGAATCCGGGAGGGCGCAGGGTATTCCTTATTTGGTGGTCTTTTCGGGTATCGTGGCAATATCTGGCGCCCGTCGCATCAGTCTTGGGACCGTTAGTCCCGCCCCTCGAAAGGCGGGAAGGCTGGGCCAGGTGGAAAGTCCCCAGGTCAGCTCCTGGAACTGGGTGGTCCCGAAAGTTTCGGTCTGATGCAACCTGTGAGTCTGACTGCGTTCCCCTGCCTCGGGCCAGTTGGCCTTACAGTGACGAAGCTGTGCAAAGCCTGTCCCACAGCCTGTCATGGGGAATATCTCAGCTTCATCACAGACCCAGGCCGGAGTGTCTTGGTGGAGATTTCAATGCCTACGGGGTGCTGCCATCACACCTACGGGGTGACATGATTTTCCAAACGGGCAAAGACATTTGACAAAGTTCTGAACAAAACAAAGGTCAAACTCCCATTGATTTATCGGGTTGATGCACTCCTATAAAAAACTTCAAAGTACCCTACAGCTGAGGGGAAAAAAATAATTTGTGTTCACTTGTAAAATGGAGCTGGTTCGTGGCTCAAGTAATTACACCATGGGTTTCACTTACATGAATGTCCAGGAGAACAGTTCTGCAGTGTGAGGGACTGACTTAAACATGCAGGACAGCCAGCACCACGGCCCCAAACACTAAGTGCCGCCTTCCCCCCATTCATTATGAAAACCAAAAACAGACCCATAAACTTCCAAAACGTCACTGGTGGGCAGTACCTCAGCTGCTGAGAACTCTCTGCCCCTCTCCACGGCGAACACTTCAACTTCGCCTCTGGGAGGGTCAGTGACATCAGAGGACACCGAATGCACCAAAAAGCACACAGCCCAGAGCAGGTACAAAGGAAATATTAGCGCCCTCACTTCCTGAGAAAAGGAAACACACTCACCAGAGCAATTTAAAAGACAGCATTTCAATAAATAACATAGCATATTTAACTGGGACTCTCATCTTGAGATCAAAAATGTTTTATTTGATTAATCATCAGCCCTTAGACCCCCTCTGAGGTAAAAACTACAGAACGATAATCTTCTATGAAGACGACTAAAAAAAAAAAAAAATCTAAAAAATAACATCAGGGCCTCCCAGGTGGCGCAGTGGTTGAGAGTCCGCCTGCCAATGCAGGGGACACGGGTTTGTGTCCCGGTCCGGGAAGATCCCACGTGCCGTGGAGCAGCTGGGCCCATGAGCCATGGCCGCTGAGTCTGCGCGTCCGGAGCCTGTGCTCCGCAACAGGAGAGGCCACAACAGTGAAAGGCCCGTGTACAGCAAGAAAAAAAAATACAATAATATTATAGAAGTTACAAGTAAATAATAAATGATTTAAGTTTTCAACCACATAATGCCCTGTGGCATCAAAGCTGTACATACTTGACACTTAACAGTTTTATATCTGCAGTCATCCCTCAGTATCCGAGGGGGACTGGTTCTAGGACCCGCAGGGAAACCGAATCTGAGGATGCAGAACCTGCACATACAGAGGGCCAGCTGTACTTATAGTCACAGTTTGATCTACAGCCATACCACCCAGAATGTGCCCGATCTCATCACATACATAGTTTGTGTGAATTATGTTCTTAATCTACTTGATTTATTCAATTTCTCAGAATCTCTACTATGTAATTCCATAAATGAACAGCTTGTAAAGAAGCAATGAATTTTACATCTGAAAAGAATCTTAGAAAGTATCCAATTCAATTCCTTCATCTGATGTACCTGCGTTACTTAAAAAAGTGTGAGTGTAATTTTAAGAAAAGGTAAAGATTTTGGTAAATCAAGGCTGCCAGTAGAAGGATACAGCATTTTGTAAATACAAAATTACAATTTCTTTTCAGTTCTCCAAGCTTCACACACTATATACAATTCTGTATTAATGCTTTTGACAGTTTATCTTGGTGTCAAGAGCACACTGAGCATTGAGTTCATTTGCACAGAAAAGCTCAAAAATCTCTCAATTTTTAAATATCAATTTGCAAACTTTGTATAGCATTGGTTATTCTTAATTAACTCAGATTTCCCTAAATTTTACTCATGCTTTTACTTAAAGATGCAATGGTGTATGACATCTTTCATTAGTGACATTTGCTGTGCTCTGTCATCCAAGCAAAAGTATCAATCATCATCGGTCAGTGAAAGAGAATGAAAATCAAACCATTTAAATGAAATAACAGAAGGACTACTCAACGAGAGAAAAAAATAACCGTATTTGTTGACCACATTCAAAAGCTAGTCAAGTCTAACCTGTACCATTAACAAACAGATCACCATTACTTTATGTTCTTCTGATGTAGATAGAAATTGATCTACTTTTCAGAAGGTATCTGGGACTCGACAATTCTTTATTGTTATTATTCTTTTGTCAAGGAAATTCAAGGCAGCAGTATGCTTGCAAATAAATTCTATCATAACATAAATGTCATGCCAGAAAAAAATGTAATTTCATAAATCTTCCAAGTGCACTTGACCTGAGGTCACATTCCAATTGGTAATGTTCTTGACAACGCAAGGTCTCTGGCGATAAAAGAGAGAAGTAAATACTGGTGGTAAATGTTTCTTAATAGCAGGCTGCCATGATTTGATTCAATTATCTTGCGATAAATATCCTCAGCATCTGAAAGAACACTTAAGAGGAACAGGAACACGGCGGGTGTTTTCATGGTGGGAATGTGCTGCAGGCCACCTCCACGCTCATTGTAACACGGGGGAGGGAAAGGCCTTCCTGGAAGAGGGGGGCGGGGAATGTAGGTGCACCCATGCTCTCGGGCTCCAGGAGGCTACGGCTGTGTAGGGGTCCTCCCATGGTACCTTATCTGGGTCCCTGATGGGAAGTACAAAGTCAAAGGCAACAGTGTCTTCAGCCAGAGTTTCGTTTCCACCAGAAACCGGTCCCTGCAGAGCTGGGAGGACCACCCAGATGTCACAGTTATATTCAGGGGCATATAACAGACACCACTGTATTTCTGACACTTACAGAACTTTGATAAAGAAGAATTTAAGTTCAAAACCCTTACAAACTACCTAGTTGGAATTCTATTTAAAGACTCTGAGGGACTTCCCTGGTGGTCGAGTGGTTAAGACTCCGCACTTCCATTGCAGGGGGCATGGCTGGCTTCGATCCCTGGTTGGGGAACTAAGATCCCACATGCTGCGCGGTGTGGCAAAAAAGGAAATAATAATAATAATAATAAAATTAAAACATTAAAATAAAAATAGAGACCCTGAGAAGAACCCTAATAACTCATTACTCGCAAGTTTCTATTGGGGGATGTGCTGTAAGAAAAAAGGAAACCTGAGAACCAGCTCCTTTCAGGAAGTGCTACTGTTCTGTGGGATTAAAGTAAAAAAACAACAGTATCCAGCCATAAAAAGGATGAATGAATGAAGTACTGAGTCACGCAGCAACATGGATAAAGCTAGAAAACATCACGCTAAACAAAAAAGGCAGACACGCAGGCTACATATCGTACGATCCCCCTTCTATGAAATTGCAGAACAGGCAAATCCACAGAAACAGAAAGCAGACGCATGGCTGTCGGGGGCTGAGGGGAGGAGTGCAGAAGGAGTGACGGACGGCTGGGCACCAGGCTAATTCTCTCCTGAAAATGTGCCCAGTGTTCTGGTCCTCCTGAAAAGGGGGTACTGCTTTATGCTTTGATTACAAACTGCTGGAGGGCAGCAGCCGGTCTCATTCCATTCTCTTGTCACAGTGTGAAAATATAGCACATAACAGTACCAAAAGATCCTTGATCAATGATTTTTCACAAGCTATACCTTCAATTAGATGCAGCTGCTTGAGAAACGGCGTTACCTATTTTAGGCCTCTGGCATTCAGTAAGTAATTGTTCCAAGGCATGAAATTTGTCCTACCAACTTGAAAGAATGAATACCTCTCCCAAGCAAGTCTAATTTAGCCAGGTATGTGTAACTCGCCCAACAGATTTAGCTCCTTATGTTGCTATTGAATTTAGACTCATTATGGCAGAACTGGAAATTCCCAGTCCTGCACAAACTGATGTTTGAAGCTCTTTGGCGGCATGTGCTTTCTCATTAATTTGCTAAGGACTTTTCTTTGCCACCCTTCCTGGCCCTGTCTTCACTCTGTTTACAAATGGAAATTGTAAAAAAAAAAACCTAAGGGTAGAAGAAGCATTACCAGCTTTTGCTTGTTAGCAGTAACATATTTACACTTTTAAGGATTTCTATCTGCTTATTTTAAAGCACATGCTGGCAATCTACCCTGGACTGAGTGGCCCAGTGCAAAAAATGGTCTTCTCTGTTTCAATACAAGTGATCTGATTGTGCCTCTAACTTGGACCATCGGAGGAAGAGGGGTGAAAGTGAGAGGAGATGTATATGTATACCTACAGAAAGAAAGTAAGAGAAGCTGGAGGGAGAGATCAAGCAGGATAATGAGAGCATGCAAGTAAACAGGCAGATGAGAAATGCACAAGCCATTGTGGAAACACTGGTGTGAATCCTGGCTCTGTTACCTACTAGCTGTGGGAACCAGGGTTTTTTTTTTTTTTTTTTTTTTGCAGTGATGAAAATGTTCTGGAATTAGATAGTGGTGATGGTTGTACAACTTTGTGAATATACTAAAAACCACTGATTTGTACAGTTTTAGAGGTGACTCTTATGGTGTGTGAATTACACTTAACTTTTTAAAAAGAAGGTAAAGATATCAGTGCAGATTTTACAGGAGAGAAATTAGAGTTAAAATAGAACTCCATCATAAGTGGGTTCCAAAGAACCAAATCACACGAAATATACAGCTGCATCACTGCAAGGTTAATGAGAATCAGTGTGAATTATCTAAATAAATAAAGGTGCAAGAATAAAGATAGCAAAACTATTACTAAACAATCGACCTCTCCCTGCACTGAGCAAGCCCCAAATGACCACCAGGCAGTTAGTTCCTAATCGCCACCCCCAGTCCCCAGATAAGAACCCAGATAAGACAAGGGCCCTTATCAATGCAGTTACATCTAAATTTGCTGTACTGCAGGACACATTATTATTGGGTTTTACTCTACGTATGTTAATAGAGGAATATTTAAAAGGAAAAAGAAAAGTGGTTAAAATCCAGTTCCCCTACATGGAGGGAAAAACAAGAAAATACAGTTCTCTCCCTATCTACGATTGACCATGACCTTGTCCAAGTTACTAGCAACTTAATGTGTCTCTGTGCCTTGATTTACCCAGCTGTGAAAGTAAAATGATAATAACACATCTCTGCTCCATAGGGTGATGTAATGGATAATTAATGCTTTTAAGGTTCTTGGTGATCTTTATATTTGAGACAGCCTGTTATTATGACGAAGCCTTAACAAACACCTTCTCTCCAGCAGTCAAGACCTGATTCTATTTAGAGAGGTAATGAGATATGGTGCAAAACCAAATGGAATGCTTGATCCATTACTTTGCTTTTTTCACTTCATAAACTTGTGTAAAATAAATGCACACTCCTACAGTTGTTTAACTTGGTGCTTTAATCATATTGAATAACTGAATTTTCGAAAAAGAAAAAATGTTAAACTCTTTTATCCGATCCTTCATTTTAAGAGGATTTAGAAAAGGAGGAGTTAGAATAACCTGCCCAAGGTCAAGCATGAGGCCTGGAGCTAGAAGCCAGGTCCCAGACCCACTGTCTTTTATAAACATCAGTACCCCCAAATCAAACTTAAAACACATCTATCAGCATTGACTTTCACCGGGGATACAGAGTTACTCTTCTTTTTTTAGCCGTGGTTTTGGTTCAAGGCACACGCCTATCAACCTGCCTTTCACTTAACAGACAGTTGAGTGAAACGCCTGCTATTCACCAAGAAGTGTGCTCCCTGCTGCGTCCAAGACATCTTTGTGTTCCTGAAAGGCCCTGTTTCTCAAGGGAATTTCAATCAGTTGAAAACGGTACGTAAATTACGACAAGCACACAGGGTGACAGTGCAAGGCGATAAATCTTAACTTCCACCTCAGGTATACAGACAAAATGCTTTCGGAGCTCAGAAGAGGAAGAGCCCATGATCCCTCCAAGGTGACATGCAGGCAGCCCCCCTCCTTCTTACAGAATACAATCCTAAAAGTAGGAAAACTGAGTCTATAGGTTCTGTGAAGATTTCTATTCCCAGGAATCTAGGCAACTTGTGACATTCCTATTTATACCTCAGCTTTTAAACACTCCTGACACACATCTTAATTTCCTCCTTCCCCAGGGAAAGCACAGGACCTGCTGGAGCTCAAAGAACATCCCCAGGGGGGCTACCGGCTCACCAGTCCAAACACACCTGACAACTGGCATTTTGGGGTCACAGGTATTAAGCTATGAAACCAAGGCTTCTTATCAACATTTTTCAGGTCCCTTTTCCCCTCGTTTTTATAAAATAATAATGACAAAATTCAGTAAGCGTTCAAATAAGTTTGCGGATACTACGAAACAAAGATGCCTAAACCTCGCAGAAAGGTGATGTGGTCCTTCATCAACTGAAACATGAAAGTCAGAATTAGATTCACAAATAGCAATTTAGGAGTAAATAATTAGTGTTGGAAAGGTAAAGGCAGAAAAGTTGCCAATAGCATGTCCTTCTGTTTAGAAGCTTCGAAGTGCTTCACCGGAAATTCCGGATTCCCTCAGAAGCCCGTTGGGAAACTCTGGGGAGGAAGGGACATTCTAGAAACTGTTCCACGTGGCACAGCATCTGTCCCCGTCCTGGGGCAGCTGATCAGGGCTCCTCACAGAAGACACAAAATAATTTTGCTGACAACTGCATATGTCTCTTAGCAAATAAATTTTCCCAGAGCTACTAACAAGTAACAAACTTGGATAACTTGAACTTTGTCACATTGTCCCATAACATGTTAAGGTGGCTAATGGCCAAAAAGCAAAAAAAAAGGGATAAAAGATAAAGGGATTTGCATGGGATTGGACAATTTATAAAAAGAGAATCAGAGCTGAGTCCTGTAGGATCAGAAATACATTTATAAGCTGCAAAAATCATAACCGAATTGTTTGAAAGGAATTAATCTGCAGCTCTTGAATTTCAAACTTGATTGTTTTCTCCTATAAACAAGCATGTGTTTGCCTTACGCTATGGGTGGGAATCTTTAAAGTCGGCAAGTTGTCATTCAAATCTCCGTTTCCCTTGATGTGGTTGCCTTTGATGAGTTGTGGGATTTTATGGATGGCTTTCAGTATAAGCCATTAAAACCATTTGGAAACAGGTGGGATATTCACTATCAATACAGAGGCTTCACACAAGGTGTTCCAAAATGAACTCCTGGTCATCTGCCAAAACCGCTCCACAGACAGCTTCCCCATCTTCATTGCTGACAACTTCATCCTTTCCACGGCTCAGGCAAAGCCCGGGAGTCCCCCTCGGCCTCTGTTCCTTCCCTCACACCACACAGCCATCTCTGAGCAAGTTCTGCTGGTTCCACCTCCCCCGCGACCACTGAGAACAAAGCCACCATCACCTCTCGCCTGGTCACTGCAAAAGCCTCCGTCCCACCCTGGCCTCCTACAGTCCATTCATTCTCAACAGTCACTGATCCCTTTGAAACGCTGGTCAGATCATGTCACTTCTCTGGATGATCCCGCGTGTTCCCCAGAGTCAACGTCAGACCTTGGGAACACATCTAGGAAGCAGCCAGACAGCTCTCCTGCAATGGTTATTTCAAGAAAAAGCACTTATATGGTGTTGCAAGCTGAACCAGCTGCTTTTTTTTCACAAAACACAATTTTTACTGAAGAAAACGACAGAAAATACGTTTTTTTAATGAGCAAAACGAACCCGTCATTTCCAAGGGGAAAAAAATGACAGTACTTGTAGATATAATTCAAACTTTCCAGCAAAAATTGGTATTTTGGAAAACTTGTGTTCACCACCATGAGTTTGACAGCTTCCCGATACTTTGTGAGACTTTTCCAATGAGACTGGAGGTGATATTAATGAATGTGATTTTTAATGCTATATAATAAAATGTCCATTTTGAAAGGTCTGCATAACCAAGCGATCTAATATTTTGGAAATAACCATTGCATGTTATAAAATAATACATGAGTAAAAAGATCCATTCAAAGCGCAAGACAGGCCAATGGACTTTAATGTGACAAAGTAAGGAAAGTCCACCAATAAGGTTTCAGATTCCACACTGCAACTGACATTGAAGGAACTACCTCTTGTTGAGCTTTGGTGTAATATTAAACAAGAATATCTGCAACTATCTGAAAGGATTATTAAAATACTCCTCCCTTTTCCGACTACAAATCTATGTGAGGTTGAGTTTTCTTCAAATCACTTCCACCAAAACAACACAGTGCAACAGACTGAATGCAGAAGCTGATGTAAAAATCCAGCTGTCTTCTACTAAGACACACATTAAAGAAATTTGCACAAAAGTAAAACAATACCACTCTTCTCACTGATATATACACGATTTTGGTTTGGAGAACTAATTCATTTTTAGAAATATGCTTACTGTGTTAACATGACGTGTATTCATTGTTGTTACGTTAAAATAAACTTTAATCGATTTTTAAAAATTTCTCAGTTTAAATTTCTAATATACTAAATACGGATAGATAGTAATACAACTAAGCTCTTTAGAGTCCCACATAGCTAAGCTCTTTGGGGTCCCTGATAACTTTTTACAGTAAAGGATCTGGAGACCAGCAAGTTTAGCAACTGCAGAATCAGAGCCATTATCATGGTGGACTGATTATTGTCTATTCACACGTCTACCCCTCAAAGTCTGCCCACCCCGAAAGTGGGGACTGTGGCTCTTTATTTTTGTATCTTTGCCATCAAACACAGTGCCTGACGCATAAACACAAATTTATTATCTTACTGGTTCTGGAAGTCAGAAGACTAAACTTGGTCAGCAGGGCTGTATTTCATGTGGAGGCTCAAGGAGATAATGTTTCCAGGCCTTTTCCAGCTTCCAGACGCTGCCTGCATTCCTTGGCTCACAGGCCTGCAACAATCTCTGCTTATGTCATCACATCTTCTCTGATTCCGACTCTCCAGCCTCTCTCTTATAAAGACCCTGTGATTAGGCCCATCCAGATGATCCAAGATAATCTCCCCATCTCAAGGTTCTTAATTTAATCACATCTTTGAAGTCCCTTTTGCCATGTGAGTTCCTTTTGCCATATTCACAGGCTCCAGGGATTAGGATGTAGACATTCCTGGGGGAGCCATTATTCTGCCTACCACAAGCCATGTATGAAAGGTAATGCAGTTAAAGGCAAGGAGAAAATCACCCCACCGTTTCCCCCAACATTTAAGAGTCTCCAGGCCAGGATGAGAAAGAAACTAAGCACAAAGATTACCTCTGGGAGATAAACTGGGTGGCCAAGGACAGGATGGGAGAAATTTCTCTCTTTTATTTGTTTAACTAGCACTTACATGGCCTTTACTATGTGCCAGGCACAGTCTAGTTCTTTCCAGGTATTAGTTCATTGATCCCATGATCCAAAATCCTAAACTACTTTACAGTTGCAAAAACTCAGCACAGAGAGTGTAAGTGACTTGCCCAACCAAGGCCACCCAGCTAGTAAGTGGGCGAGCCTGAAGCCAAGACTCGCACCCAGGGTGTCTGGCTAGTGTCCGTGCTCTTAAGCCACTTGACTACATAGCTTAGGGGGACTTACCTATCACAGTTTAACCTTTTATACTGCTGGAATTTCATATCATGCCCATGTAATACCAATCCAAAAAAATTAAAGATACAGCCACATATAGCTGTCTCTAGAAGTGAGAGCTAAAAGGGAGATGTCTATACTTGGTCCTTCCTGAGTCTCAATTCCTTCATAGGGAGGAATAAAGTCAGGAACATAATTCATTTACAAAAGAAGGGGAACAAAAAATGGAAATGCAGACAAGCATCATTTGGCAATCAGTAGAAACATCCACAGGAAGAGTCAGACCTTTTTTTTTTTCCTTTTATGTAACAGGCTATGTAACATTTCCTCTATACAACAAACAAGCATCATTTGGCCATCAGTACTGGTAACATCCACAGGAAGAGTCAGATCTTCTTTTTCCTTTTATGTAACAGGCTATGTAACATTTCCTCTTTCCAACAACAGGTAACAGTTTTACAGAGCTACTACCTCATAGAGACCTGGCTCACTTTGCATGAACAGGAGACTATATTTGATCCAAGCATCCCAACTTTCAAATGGCTATTAAAAGTGATATATCCAAGAGAAATTGCACGCTGTGTTCTTCAGAGAATTCTGTAGATTTTAACCTGAATGGTGAATTTGGATGTTACGTTAGGACAGAGAATACTGGTTTTACTCAAAATGCCAGCAAGTTTTATGCACCAGCTTCTCCCTCAGTCCCAACACTGCCTCATCCTCGGTGCTACGGGCATCTGCTCACCACCAGCCGGCCTGGCCTGAGGCCAGCCACGTCCCTAAAGGGGACCTGCAAGGACCATGCCGCTAGTGGACACACACATCACAATGCTGAGGAGCACTTTGTTTTTATAGGGCACGGATAGTAATTCATATATTCATTCTTTCCCCAAAAAAGAGTTATTTGAGTCTTTATTTTACAAGGGACTTTTGATCATTAAAAATAACAATACTGTAAGAGCCAAAGGAATGAAGCTCTAGCAGTGGAATAATAAAGCCAATATGCAGAAGGTGGAGTATCTACCCTGCAAGGATTTCGAGCCACACTTTAGTGCTCCTTAAATGACCAGACAAATTCTCTGTTTTGTTTTTTTTTTTTAAGGCAGGGGAAAGTAAGGCAATACTCGCTAGTTTCTTCAGCTACCTGCCATGATATATTTGTTAAAAACCCCAGGAGTTCAGCGTTTTAATACAAGCTGGCCCCAACAGACTTTCCAATGTTATTTCCCACGCACACAGAGCCAGGTGACCTCTGCTTTGGGCCTGTGTCACAGGTTACATGCTCTCTATGAAATGCTCTCCCGCTTCCACCACACACCTTCCAATCTACAACCTGCCCATCTAACACGCTCAGCTCAAATGCTAACCTTTCTCCAATTCTCACACCTCTCTTTGGGGACCCCTTTGCTCCCAGTGGAAACAAACAGAAAAATCAGTGGGAATTCTACCTCTGAGGTGGACCTCTAATTCTCTTCATTGAAAAGCTTTTTTTTCAAACGTGAATTATTATTTACAAGTGTTTTTTTACTTTTCCTACTCAACTATAAGCTCCTTGAAGGTAAAAAATAACATCTAGCTCATTTTTATATACCTGCAACATTTAGCAAAAAGTTGTTTATTTGTTAAATAAACAAGTGAATAAATGAATGAATATGGGAAAGAGGAAAACAAACTCCCCAATAACAACACTAAGTTTTATAAGGGAATTAGCACCCAAGGATCATAGTTACTGCTAACAGAAAACCACATTGCTCACTTCTGCTGATGAAACTGAAAACTACCTTAGGAACCATCATAAGAAACTACAAACTCTGAGACCAAAGTTCTCTGTGTCCTGGTAAAAGTCAGTGTTTCCCGCCCAGATTTTTTTAAAAAATTTTTACATGCGCCAACCATCTTTAAGAACTTGAATATGTTTTGACATCTGGGGATCCGGGGTGCCAGCCAGAGAGACTCAGTAACAGCAGTTTCACACACAAACAGGGCATTTTCTGAGCTCATTGCTCTTAGCTATCCTAAACCAGGCTATGGAAGCCGAAATGCCCTCACTCTCATAAACAGGAGATAAGTGGGTTCGCCACATCAGAGCTGGCTCTGTAACTCTTCCCCTGGTGAAAGCTGTATAACGGACACATACATTCCCAGGAGCAATTCATTCCAAAGAGCAAATTTGCATCTAAGTGGCTTCTGGCAGACTAAGACTCTACACTGCTCATACAGCAGTTTAAGAAGAGTGATTCAAAGTCGGGTGGGGAATTAAAAAAAGAACCTCAGGCTGCAATTACCTTCATCATCCAGTAAGAAGCATTTGCTGGGCTGACATTATCTAAATGGAAGCAGGAACATAGGTCTTTTCTATTTTTGTCTCCTGTTAAGTATACCCCAATCCTAACAAGGCCATATGAACAGCTGTTTATAGATGGAGAATACATTAATGCCACATCAAGTTCAATGTTTACATAAAGGCTTTGTTCAGGAAGTCTATGCCCGATGAGATGCTCTTAACAGCTATTGGAATTTTTCAAAAGATGGCATACACTGGAAAAGGGATTTTCCAGGTAAATCAAAAACAGCATTAACAGGAACCCTATATCAACAGGGCTGGCACGTCTGATGCCTTCAATAGTGGCCTTGTTGGCTCAAAAATAACACTGGCTTCTCTGGGGAGCTCCAGCGGTAAAACTAATTCTCTGTATAGAAAAGTCTTTACAGACGATATTTCCGCTCAAGTCAAATACTGCCTCTAGATATTTCTTCTCTCTCTCTCTCCTATAGAGAACTAGAACAGAAATTCAAACCCTTACAGGCAGGAATCAAATGGTCATTCATTTCTAAGGATGCAAAGGAACTTAGTACTGAACACCCGTCACTTCTCGGTGCATCCCTGCCCATTCCACTCCTCACAGCATCAGGGGAATGTCACAGCAAAGCCGCTGACTGTTGCAAGTTCTTTGCTTCTCAGTGTATCAATCCGCTGAATGGGACTGTCTCCTGAGGGTGGGCTGAGAACCAATGAGGGGAACTGCTCATTTGAGAATACCGCGTGCTGCCTCCAGATGGACAGTGGTGGGGCTGGGGCCATGGGATCCCTGACTGAGAGATTAACAACACACAGGCATAATCGCTGTCACTTGCTGAGAACTTTACACACATTATCTTGTTTAATTCTCAAGAGCTGGGCACAGAAGCGTTCAGGGAAGGGTAGGTCCTACTGCTGAGGATCAGACCACCTCCTTCAGACTGCTGGCCTTGACAATGTGAGCGAGCCCTGGTCCACGACAGAGCTGGCACTACCACAGACCACCTGAAGGGGGCTTTCTGATTGCAGGATCCAGGAATTTGCATTTTCACAAGCTCATTGGGTGAGTCTTAAGCACCATGAAGTCTGAGAACCATTTCCTTAAACACTATACCCATCCACGAGCCTCAAACACCACTCGGATGCTTCTTTTCTAGAAAAGCATGGAACCTGAGCAGCAACTCAATCCCTGCCGGAGTTCCATGGGACTTGTCACCGTTCCCACCATTTCTTTCACTCACTTATATATAATAAGAGGGGTTTTGCTTTTGTTTTCCCCAGCTCAAACCTGATCAAGACACTAAAGCTAACAAACATGAATTTCTGGATGCCTGACTAAAACCAAAAGTGGACCGAAAGTCCTAAACTCACGTCGCTTACCCTCCGGTCTTGCATATTTTAAACACCCAACAGGGCTCAGTGAATATTCAGCCCAGACAGTTAAGACAATACCCAGAACAGCTGCTGCGGGCTCCTTCTACCTCCACCTTCTGACGTTCTTACAGTTTCTACTCAAAACAAACAAACAAAAATACCAGGTCTTCCCTTCCAGAGAGCCAGCTGTGCGGTTTTTATTAACAGGCAAAGGATTAGCTTCTCGGGAAAATAAAACAGGGAAAGCTGCCTTTGGTAACGCTGAGAGCACATGAAATTTAGGGAAAGGCAGACTCTGAAATGACCACTCCTAAGGATCATTCAAAGTTGCATGCAAAACTGTTTTCCAAAAATCACTTGAATTCTTTTATCTGTGTAATTTTAAAACCTTCTTTTAGCATGAAAGTGGGACTACTGTTTCCTAATTCATCACCAAAGCAAGTCAAGGTAACCTTTAATGAGACACTGAGCTCACAGGATGGGGGGAGGGGAGAGGAGACTCCCGTGTTCAGGTTTCCTGCCCCACAGGAGCCGGGCTGGACCCGAGGAGACACCGACTAGCTCAAGCTCACGGCGGCCCGTGGGGCAGGGACGGAAGCCTCGTCTTCCAGGTGAGGAATCAAGCCTCTGTGTCCTCATTCGGGCTCCCCCCAGATGCAGAGCCTGAGCCAAGGTCGTGGGTACAGAAGCTTCTAGAAGGTGATCCCAAGAAGCCCAAGAGAGGGAGTGAGGCCAGTGAGACCAGAGGGCAGAAAGCCCATAAAAGGTGTGAAATGAGGTTCCACGTGCAAGAGGAATCAACTCCACAGGGGCCTCTGAAGAACTGTGGGGTGCACCCCAGAACTGTCTCGGCAGGGGATAGCACAGCTGGGGTGTCATCCAGCGATGCCCACTCCTCGCTGGCTGAGCGCTGCCCCCAAGGTCACACAACCTGTGAAGGGCAGGCCGGGACTCAAGCCCAGGTGGGACTCAAAGCCTGCCTGCCTGTCACCACCCCGTCCACCTTCCCCACTTCCACGAACATGGGCTTCTCGTGCCGTCGTGATGCGAGGCTCAGCTGAGAGCTTCCCTCTTTGCTCTCTCCTCTCCCTTGTCCTCTTCCCTCCATCCCCCCAACACGCCCCCGACCTTAAAAACAGACAGGCTTCCTTCTGAGATGTTCACGCACAGGCGTCTGACTTCCTTCACAAGCTACACAATTACTTCAAAAAAGAAAACAAACCAAGGGGGCAGGGGGTGGGGGAGGGACGGGCTGGGAGTCTGGGGTCAGCAGACGCAAACTATTCTATACAGAATGGATAAGCAACAAGTCCTGCTGTAGAGCACAGGGAACTGAATTCAATATCCTGTGATAAACCATAATGGAAAAGAACATGAAAAAGAATGTATATATATGTATAACTGCATCATTTCGTTGTACGGCAGAACTTAACACGACACTGTAAATCAACTATACTTGAGGGTTTGTTTGTTTGTTTGTTTTTTGTTTTTTTGCGGTACGCGGGCCTCTCACTGCTGTGGCCTCTCCCGTTGCGGAGCACAGGCTCCGGACGCGCAGGCCCAGCGGCCATGGCTCACGGGCCCAGCCGCTCCGCGGCATGTGGGATCTTCCCGGACCAGGGGCACGAACCCGCGTCCCCTGCATCGGCAGGCGGACTCTCAACCACTGTGCCACCAGGGAAGCCCCTATACTTCGGTTTTTTTAAAAAAGAACAACAAATTGATAGAGAAAAAAAGAAAGAAAAGAAATCAATTCCATATTTGCCAAGCATTTGGGAAAGCAGTCCATCATGGCTGTTTTGTTCCAACACAAGCACATTACTCTGGAGCAGTGGAGGGCATAGACAGTAAATCCCTGGGGAGAAGATGCTTCATGCCCACAGAGCACGGTCTCACCAGGAAGACAGGGTGGTGATAAACCATCCAGGGAAGGATGGGCAGAGGTATGCACTGCATCCGTGCGGGTACCTGTGGCATACACAGTTCAGACCAGGGTGGAACAGCCCTGCCACAGGCTAAGCTAAGCCACGTGTACAACACACTGACATGGGTATTCCTGGGTAAGTTACAAAACTGTAACCCGTAAGAATGGGTCCCTAGGACAAGAACTCTAGCAGTCATCTAACATATCCAGGCCCTCCTCTTACGCTGTTTCCTTGCCAAAAAAAAAAAAAAAAATTTAAAAACAGCGACAACAACAACAACAGGGGAGTGTCATTGTCATTTCAGGGTCCATCAGTGTCTTCCGATAAAGCTGTATCAGTAATAATATTTTTTAAAGATGTACTTTCATTTTAACAAAAAAAAAAAAAAAAAAAAGTGAAAAACAAGATTAACTGACCTGCTTGATCCTTAACTGTTTGGGGAAGAAAAAAAAAAAAGTAAATTTGCCTCTTCTGCTACTTTCTATAGGAATTCATTCCTGCAAGTACCAAAAGTGTTATTGTTTCTGCAGTGATTTCTTATTATGACAGAATACATAGAGACATAACAGGCAGTGAATGTATCCCTCAAGAATAATGAATCCAGCGAATGGACACACGATGTCTTATGTAGAATACTCAGACCTGTAAGAGCAGCCCAGGGTGGCTGAATCATGACCCTAATATAACCAAGTAATTAATTAGTCCCATCATAATTTTGGTTTTATGACACTCGCTTTTATATGTCAATAGTCAATGTAATGGCATTTTAAATTGGAGGGAGACCTCAAGAGAGGAAAAGGCAGTATATACCTTATTGAATCACAAATCTTACAATCTGATTTTTTCATTCCAAAGATGACCTAATAAACTTGTTTTATAATTAAACTGATCCTAACAGCTTCTCTTTTTGTTTTCCATCTATTTGTGGTAATCATGCAGAGATTTCTATTGGAAATCTATTATCATTATAATTAAGTATAAAAATTACTTTGTGTGCTTGTAACATAAGACCTCACGCTTGGTCTACTACGGGGGCTTGGCCAGCTCCCTCCAGGGGTACAGAAGGAAACCACAGGTTTTCAGTGTGAGCTGGAGCCCCTAAGTTACCTGACTACAAAATATGAAATATGTACGAATAATAGGCTCAGAAATTCAAACCTTCAAATGACTGCCTTACATGGAAATCTCACCTTCAGAAAAAAAAGCTGGCATACAATTTTTCATTTTTAGGCCTTTACAAAATTTTAGAATTCATGACCTACGTGAAAAGTTCGTAGCTTATTGAGGAAGCAGAGTACTCAACAAAAGAGTTAAAGAACTGAACTGCATCAACCCTTCTTAGAACCCAATAAATGAATGCAAAATGCCTTTGCCTTACACTCAACTGAATAGAAAAATCAACTTTGGCATTTATGCTGGCTTTCATCTCCTTCAGTAACAAAGTAATTACAATACTAAATATCACGGGTGATTTTTTCTTTTTAAGACTGCAATTTTCAAGAAAGTTATTTTGTGCAAAAACCATTATTTTCTATTTTCACTAAAAGAGATAATTACTAAAATGCATGGAATTTTATATCAAATCTACTTGGTTGGCATCTGTGTTCCTCTAAGACATGAGAAAACATTCTTTGAATAGCTCAAATGATCTCAGTTTGCAAGCAAAATCACAAGCCTACAAATACGAGCTGGTGATACCAGCAGTGAAGAAGGGAGAAAGAACAAAAGCTTACCATTTGCCGTTTCCTTTTTAAAGTTATCCAGGAATTCCTCCAGGAGTTGGGACTGGTTAGGAGGGGGCAGCAGACCCTTCTGGTCCCTTGAGAACAGGTCACTGTCTGACCAGGAAGAACACAGAGTTGCTTTTGTGTCCGGCAGCCTGGCAATCAGAGTGAGCTCGACACTCTTCTCAGAAAACAGGGCCTCCATCTGCTTGAGGTGAAGATCCGACACAGCTTCCCCATTTAAGGTCATGATTTCATTGCCCTTTCTCAGCCCTGAGGAGAAAGGGGACACAGAGGAAGAAGAAAGAGAGAGATTACTGAGAGAAATATTTTAAGATGAAAGACGGCTGCAAACTCAAACCGTCTAGCGTTCTCAGGGACCGCTCTGTCGCCACTTTAAAAGAAAGCGCCAAAAAGTGTAGCATTCGGATTCCACTGATAACAAATTTCAGCTCTCTCAGACTAGTATTAGAAGAAATAGCTTGAGAGTCACTCAAATTGATTATTCCTCTATGTGATATTCAGTGCCCTGGGAAATAACATTTGCCTGTGTCTGTCTGCCTGGCTGGCTCCATCTGTCTGTACGTATGCATGTGTACTGTGTGTGTGTGTATACTCTCTCTCTCTCTTTCAAAACCACACACACAAATTCTCTCTCTAGATATACCTATAGGTGTGTATGGATATGGATATGGAGATGGATTTTCAATTCAACTATTAAGTTTACTTTCTTTAAAATTCTAGGAGAAATTGTTTTCTGGCAAAATCAGAAGAAAATTTCACTAGCCAGACTGCACTGCAACCGCACAGAATTAAGAGAGAACAGAGACACCGTGAGCCTCACGGACCTTCCCCATATGCCGGGCCACCCGGGAGAACATCGCTTATAAAAATGCGGCTGAGGTGCTGATGCCCGTCCACCTGCGCAGTCACTGCAAAGCCTGGGAATGAAAATAAAAGGAGAAAACGAGTCTAAATTCATCACACTAAATCAATGGGCAGCACTTCCTTGACCATCTATTCTCATAAGTATGGTATGATTAGAAAGTCTAAATTACAACTATTTTGATATCTAGCAGGGGCAGAAAAAGGGGAATGTGTCAAATCTAAAGGTATAAGAAAAATGAGTGCACAGCCTTGTTCAAAAGTTGAGACAATCTATCCATGTTCAGAGCAGCATTATTCGCAACAGCCAGAAGGTGGAAGCAACCCAACTGTCCATGGACAGAGGAATGGAAAAACAGAACGTGGTAGAGACATACAAGGGAATATCTTCACTCAGAAAAAGGAAGAAAATTCTGACACACGCTACATCACAAACCTTGAGGACATTATGTATGCTACATGAAATAAGCCAGCCACAAAAGAACAAATACTGTATGATTCCACTTATATGAGGGACTAGAGCAGTCAAATTTATAGAGACAAAAAATAGAAGGTTGGTTGCCAGGTGCTGAGGAAAGAAGGAACGGGAAGTTATTGTTTAACAGAGTCCCGGTTTTGCAAGACAAAAACAGTTCTGGAAATAGATGCTGTTAATGGTGACACAACAATATTAATGTATTTAATGCCACTGAATTGTCATTTTAACCATTCTTATTAACAGTTGTTATGAAGGTAAACTTTATGTTACGGGTAGTTTACCACAATTTAAATTTTTTTTAATTTTTTTAAAAAGTTGAGACAAAATATAGTCTTATTGAAATAAATTAAGTTCGCTTCAATACAAAATATTTGTTCAGAAACAACTCTATATGGGGCTAGGCAACCAGGAGAGACGGCCCTTCGCTGAATGCATCGCCCTCTGTACTCCATGCCCTTGACTGTGATTCCATGGTGGGAACACACATTTCCATGTCTTGGTCCCATAATACTGGGAGTTCCTTGACAATAGGAAGAAAGGCATGTCCCCTGTTTCTTCTGTGCTCAGGCAGAGCCCAGAAGATTGTGGTCACCAAAAAGTATCTTTTCAAGTATCTTCCTTCAGTCATTCAAATGCAAAGAAGATTCACCAATGGGGACTGTGGAGAGTAGAGTAAAGGCCAACAGAAACATAGACAACATGCTCAGTGGGCTTCAGAGGAAAAACCAACATAACACTTGGGGCCAAACAGATGACGTAAAATTAAGAAACAAAGAACATGTCAATTTTATCAAGTACAAAAAGAACAAATCATAAAACGGAAATCTTAACATATTACAATGACTAGGATTTAATCAGCCTGAGTCATTTTAAGGAAAATAATTATGTCAATATATCTAACACGAAATAATCTTTCTACGGAGGTATTTACTGACCATTATATAATTATCAAGTTCCTACGGCAAAAGGCAAAAAACAGGAAGGAACTTTAAGACACGAGCACAGTCTATAAAGAGGTCAAAGCCAAGTTTAAACACAGACAGACAGAAATGCAAGAATTAAATGCTACCAAGTGAATGGCTGCTTCCTTGAAGGCGCTGTCACGTGGAACCTCTTAGCCTCAGCATCCTGAACTGATAGCGTTAAACAAATAGCACTTTCTTTGAAACCTTCAGCCTTCAAGAACCAGTCACCTCAAGATCTCAACATCATGATCTCTGCCTGCTGCAGCACCAAAAGCAGAAGCCGGAGATGCAATCGCTCTCGTTAGGTGTGGTTCTCAGCATTACAGGCATTTCTGCTTGTTCGGGGGTGTACGCACGAAAGAGAAATGGACAGATGTGACCCTGAAGGGCCTCCTGAATCAAACCTTGCCCTGAAAACCTTTGTGCTACTGAGGTTCAGAACTGAGCTTTGGTGTCTGAAAGTTCCCAAGAAACAGTAAATAGGGTAGTTTCACGGTCTTGGTTATTTCCCTATAAACAGGAACAAATTGATATACTATGTTAAATGGAAAACGAAACGTTTTCTTCACAACAAATAATGCACTGAAAAATGCCGTCTGTAATTTGCACTTGCTAGTTAGAAAGAAGGTCAAAGAAGTGAGATGGCTGAACTTTGCATAAGTAATATTTCATAGTTTCAGAATTCTCAATAGGAAGAAGAAAACTCTTGCCCAGAATCCTAGGAAACTGCCACTGTTCAGTTATAATCACAGCCTCCTGCATCACTGAGGAGTCTTTTCCCCATATTTTTAATGGATTTTTGTTTTGTTATCTCCCAAGTTAATACTGCACCTAGATATTAAATACAGTTGGTCAAAAAATAAAACTTATCTCTTTGTGGGGGAAAATGTTTAGAAAAACGCATTCGATGTATCTAACGTTGAAATGGAGAAAAGGTTTAATGTAAAAAAAATACTTTATATTGACATTGAAATGGAGAAGAGGGGCTTCCCTGGTGGCGCAGTGGTTAAGAATCCGCCTGCCAATGCAGGGGACAAGGGTTTGAGCCCTGGTCCGGGAAGATCCCACATGCCACGGAACAACTAAGCCAGTGCGCCACAACTACTGAGCCTGCGCTCTAGAGCCTGCGAGCCACAACTACTGAGCCCACGTGCCACAACTACTGAAGCCTGTGTGCCACAACTACTGAGCTTGCGCTCTGGAGCCCACGAGCCAGAACTACTGAAGCCCGTAGGCCTAGAGTCCGTGCTCCAGAACAAGAGAAGCCACTGCGATGAGAAGCCCCCGCACACCACAACGCAGAGCAGCCCCCGCTCACTGCAACTAGAGAAAGCCCGGGTGCAGCAACAAAGACCCAACGCAGACAAAAATAAATAAATAAAGTTATTAAAAAAAAAAAATAGAAATGGAGAAGACATTTAACGTTTAACAAAAACAATCTTTATATTAACTGAGTAACATCTCCATTGTGAGAAGTACTATATTAAATATAAGCCCATTATGTAAGTTAAATAAATAAGTGCTATGAAGTGATTTGGGTAACACTGACCCTTAATTGTTAAACTGAAGGCAAAGCAATCAGATAAGGCTTCTTCAAGAAAGTCAGACTTTCAGTTAGTTCTTGAAGGACAGGTCAGATTTACACACTCAGAGAGACGGATTGGGGGAGGGAGAAATGAGGGGAGCCGTCCAGGTGGGGGAAAGGCTAAGAGCAAAGACACTGAGACAAAAAGAACTGTTACATGAATCAGAAGTTAATCAGCTTAGAACCGCCCCCAGCACACTATAAATCCATTGTCTTGTTATTATCACCATCATTTCAAATTTCTCTTCAATTTTTACATTCATCCCTTTTAATTGCTTTGGCATTTTTAACTAACAGTAATACATACCTTTTAGCCCACTAATATAAATAAACAGAAATGAAGAAAGAGAAAGGAAGCTCAGAAACGATTGTTTCTGAAAATGTAAAGAAAAAATATTAGGTCCAAAGATACTGGGGCAAGCTAGGCAAGGATGGACCAGACAGTTCTCTGATGAGGGTGTTCCTTAACCTTACCGAAGTCAGACACACCCCCGGTCTTTGTGAGCTGCACGTCATAAACATTTAGTGGAAAGACTTCTATTTCATCATAAACCTACAAAAGGTAAAAACCAAAATCAGAGGATTTGATGTCATAATATCTGGAAATTTATTTTGATTGTTTCCAAACTAGATGCCATATTTAAACAGAACTTCCCCCCCAGATTACATATTTTTAAAATTAAGGGGCCACAGATGTGGTTCAGATGTCCCTTTCTGAAGCCAAAGCCCACTCACCTGCTCTTGCATATATTCATACGGTGCAGGAATACTGTACTCAACGTTCTCATCCACTAATTTTCGAAGCTGTAGGCCATAGTGGCTGGGTTCCAACTGCCTCATCTACAAAGAAACAGACAATTATTCAGATGTTGAATGTTCTTTCTAAATGCATCACTGTTCATCAAAAATCAAAATGGAAATTTCTAAAAGAAATGTATAATTTGCTGAGTTTAAGTCTATAATAAGAGCTCAAATTTAAGTATGCAAAAAAGAAAAAGAGGGACAAATAATTATTTTTAAGCTTTTCTCTAAATGATACCGCTTATCACTAAAAGCAAGAGAGGCGGTTTGAAGAAGTATGGTCATAGATATGATAGTAGAAAATATCTCAGCAGCAGCAAGTGCTCTCTTTTTATAGATTGACTGTACCTAACTTTAAGTTGCTTCCTGTTACTGAAGTAGGGAAATTTGTGAAATGTCAACCATCGCATATTCCACAGACTTCAGAATTAGGAATTTCCTATTCCAACCACTTTCCACGCACACATTCTCTCTCAGACACATTTTCAACAATGACAAATTATCTCAGGCCTCTGTTCTAATTGGGTCTAATTCACCCACTACTTCTGACCTCCTCTATCAGAATGCTTACCAACTTGCTAAGCAATATCATTGCTATCGAACAATACTGTTTGCTGTCTGAATAAACACCTGACATAATGGAGTGAAAGGAAATTAAATTCATGATTATAACCTGTGTGTATAAATGTCTGGAATCCTAAGGCGTAAGTCAGTGACAAAGGAGGACTGAAATGAACGATGATCTAGTAAGTCAGTGTTCGTGGTAAAGAGGTACCAAACTCGACATGACTTTTTTACCATTTCATGTATTTGCATTTTCCCTGCAAACTTAAAAAATATTTCAGCTCTACTGCGCCATCTGGTGGTCTGAAAGCATCTGATCTGATGCTGCTGAGTCGGCTTCATGGATCTCAGAGGGCTCTCTTGAAAATGTATCATAAACTTCCTTTTCAAAATAAAACCCAGTTTGAATAATGAATAAAACACCATCTCATAACAATCTCCATGAAGCAACCGTGGATGGTACCAAGTAACTCATTTAATCTGGAGAAACTTGATAAAATTATTTAGGATCAAATCAAAATAATTCAAAGTTTACACCACTTTCTCATAGAGCACCATCTCTAAGTACCCTAAATAACAACAGCCTTCATAATTATCCCAGGTATAGAGGTATATAGAGAATTCCAGTAAGATAGCTCAGGTTCTTCATGAAGGCAAGGGGTCATGACTTATCCTTCTAAGACATGAAGGAAGAGAACGCTAATAATTCATGTGTTAATTAACAAATATGTTCATTGGTTCCTTCGTGTAGAAAGTGAGGTCTTAAACACCACTCCAATTTAGAAGGCACGGGAGGGCGATGTGAACGATTATTTCCATTCAGAAGTATATTTCTACCGCAAAATCCACTACCTTGCACGCCAAAGTCAGAATATCTTCTACTCTGTGCTCCGGCTTGATCATCACGGTTACAGCTTGATGGTCCTGAAACTGAACGTCAGCCTGGCTCTCCCATGAGCCGTCTCGGGGAACACGATCTACTGCTGACCCGTATATGTGCAGCAGGTCATCCACCTGTTTTTAGATCCCAAAGGAAAAGGTGGACAGACTTGATAAGCAAATGATGGAAACTATTGGGAAAATGCCCCCTTAATTTATAGTTAGCCATTTCACACTCCTCTCATCCTGGCTTCTCATGACCCTCTGGGGCAGACAAGCCTGGGATTTCCTCATTTGTTTAACCCACGTGCAACTGAAGCCCTGGGAGGCTGAGCAAAGTCAATCAACTGCTCCTCCCGAGTTCTAGCCACTATGCCTTAGCCCAAGTTAGAACACTGCAGTCACTAACGGGCTGCTTAGTATCTACTCTTATTGCTCTAGAAAGTGCCGGCTGACTGGGGCACAGTGAAATCTGCATCTAAGCCACGATCCCAGTGAATTTCAGATACACTCTCATCCACGGCCTCTGACACCCGCCTGCATTCTAACCATGAGCTGTGTTTAACTTAATCCAAGCATGTTTCTCTTCTCTCTTATTTCTACTTGTTTTTTTAAATTAACCCCTAAATCCTGGGCTAAATGGTTTTCCATCCTTCAGCTATTTCACATCTAGACACACTTTTAGAAATCATCCCCCACCATACCACCTTTCACAAACTTTTCCCAGGGAAGTTTTGTTTCCTAAACGTCACCATCACAGTAACTCCATGACCTCATGCCAATATGTACTTCTATAATTTATAAACAAAAATAAATAACATTCATTAAGCAACTCAGAAATGTTTCCCTCTGCTTAGGTTCTCACATTAGTCTGATGGTAAAGACAAGACTTGGGGATTTAAATCAAAAGACTGATGTTCAAGTCACCAACTCTACCACCTCACCAGCAGCAGGACAGGACATTTCCCTGGCTGAGCCTTGACTTCTATTTTGTAAGAGGGGATACTGTTAATATAATACAATTGCTTAAGTTGATTAATTAATAATACAAATTTTGTGAGCAAAGGAGATCACAGAAGTCAAAACACCTTACACACCAGAAAACGTTACATTCAGATCCAACACTATCACATTATTATATCCCATGTATCATACACTAAAGTTGTCACTGATGCTTGACTTTACTTTGAATTCTATGCATTTTTGAAAAACCACAAGCAAAATATCCTCCTGTATAGGATCAAAATACTAGAATACATACAGTAAAGAAATTAAAAAAAAAAAACAAAAACAAAACAGGTTTAGGCAAAGAAAGGGAAGAATCAATCTTCCCGTGTTGTCTTTTTAAATGTGGTGCTCGCTCATCTTTAAAGTGGCATTTCTGGATCTGTCACTTTCTGTACATTTTCCTGGAAAGATGATCACAGCCTAGAATGAAAATGAACCTCATGTGCCAAAGCAAAAGGAAAATAAAAAGGGAGAGAGAGAGAGAGAGACACAGACAGACAGACAGACAGACACACAGAGGACCAGATGCCCAGAGCCAAGGACACAGGGAACCAGCATGGACACCAGTTTCCCCTGTAGGGTCCCATCTCACATGGGTCACATTTTCTTCTCTGGTTAAATAAACCTCCAGGCACTTCTGCTCATTTGAGCAGGGACTTCAACCACGTGCATCAGCAACAAGCAGGCACTGCCTTAAAGGCGCAGAACCCGCCTCTCAAACTACGCTTGCTCAGAATCAAACGAAAACCCCAGCAGAGGTCACTGTGGAGTAAGAAACCACAAAGAGCCGTCCAAGAGGACGTCAAATCGTCCTGAGTGCCACTGCAAAGCAATTCATTCAGGTCTGCACTTTCAGAGCAGAACAGGAAAGGCGTGATCTAGGATGGCCCGCTGGGGGAGGGACGGGGAAATACAAATTCACAACTACCCTCCCCTGCCCTCCTGTCCACCCCAGAGAGACCACACTACACTTTGCCCGTTCACTCACCATTCACAACCCTCTGCGGTCGGCACTCTCCCGACCCTCCATTTAACAAGTGAGAATCATGAGGCTCGCAAAATTCTAGAAACTTGCCCAAGCTCCCACAGGAAGCTGTGACTGTCGAACTGTGGGAATCTGAACCTTGGAACCGGGGCTTGAGCCTCTGCTCCCTGCCACTGCACTATACCAGCCCGGCAGTCAGTTACCTCTGGCAAAATGGACACAAGCCAACTTTCTGGACTCTTCGGCGTTATTCTGGACGCACAGCATGTTCTGGCTCCCCTGACACCTCCACAAAGCAGCAGCGCTCTCCCGCCTCCAGACCCCTGGTCACCTCCACCTCCTTCACCTGCTTTACCCTCCTCACAGCTTCTGTGCTGAAACCACATATACCTTTCAACCTTATTTCAAACACTGCCCCCCCCCTTCTTGTGAAGTGTCTCCTGCTCTCTTCGCCCCCTAACCCCAATTCCACTCAGACGCATCTACACCCCAATGTCCCCGTACAGCACTTAGCGAAGCCCAGCCCACTTGACAGTCATTTCTAGGCTGCTCCCACGCCCCCAGGTGCTGAGATGAATGACAACAGAGGCTCCATCTTTCTCATTCTCAGTCTCTTTCAGCCCTCCACACAGTGTGTCCTGCACCCAGAACACACCCAGGCCATGGATGTTGAACTGGATGCAACGAGAAATTCACAGTCACACAGAGGCTTGAAAGGTAAAGGCTGTCCATTTTCAGTATCCTATTCGAGTCTATTTACACAGTGTCAAGTTCTTAATCCTCCCTAAAGTTTCAAGAAAAAGAACTAAGAGCGGATTACTGAAGGGGAAAAGTGTGCAGGCAAACTAAGAGATGCCAAGGACAAAAGAGATGTTCATATTCTATTCGATTAAACAAGGTTTTGTGCCTACAAGTGCTCTGAGGAATCATTTTGAGTCTACACTGTTGACCTAAGATCAACTGAATGACAAATGAGACGATGCCTATCAAAGCCAAGGCCATGGAAGGTTCAGATCCTCTCAGGAGATCCTACAGTGAACATTTATGTGTAATTTTTTTTCCCGTGCATCTCACACACTCTCACAACACACACCCCCTAGAAATGTACGCAATTAAAGAAAGGTAAAATCTGGCTATTCAAAGGAAGCAATGAGGATGTAGAATTGATTCATCAATTAGAACTAGAAAAAGAAAAGGCTACTTGGTGCTTACAGATCTCCTAGGCTGTTGGAAGATGTACCCACTTGGAGAAAACAACTGGACCGATTCCCTCAAGAGTCAATGTTATCCATGCTGAAATCACATGCTTTATTTTCAATAAGCCAGATAAGATATTCTCCAGCCTCATGGAGAAATCAGGAGATTGGTGTGAGGAATGGCATTTGAAGGTACTACATAAACTGTAAAGAGCCATAAACGATGTAAAAGATCTTTTTTGAAGTGCAGTGTGGACTGTGGAATTACACTATAGTAGGCTTGACCACCGTAATTCAACAATGGCCACTATGAAGAACTGCATGAGAATCACCCCTTGTTTCAAAACCCTGGGGAATCACGGTGACTACGGGTGCCCAGACCACCGTGCGGTCCAGCGCTGAGTGGCCACGCAGGAAATACAACATCACTGAACTGCAGCCGAGGCCACTTCGGCCACTACAGTTAAGGTTTGCAAATCACTTCCGCCCTCAGGGTAGGGCAACTTCTACAGAAGCATTTCTTATTACTATCACATTAATGGTCCTGAAAGCACATGTCAAATTACTTCTGCCCCGTGTGCCTCAAGGAGAGAACACTGAAACTCCGTGGGTTCTCACAGCAGATGCGTTTGGATCAAATGGCTCATAATTACTGCCTGGATCAGTGAAGGGGAGTGGGCAGCAAAACCACAACCTGGCTGTCGCCAAGGGGCCCCCACCGCAGTCGCCGATAAAAGGGAGGCCTGTCAGCAAGTGAGATGAGAAGAGAACACGAAAGGAGTTACGCGCTCTTGGCTGTCTTAACAACAGCAAAATGTCACAGAGGAGGTGGTGTTTAATTCCTTCTTGGGCCGAGGCCCAAACATCAGTTGATACGAAAAGGGAAACAAAGACCTATCTATGTACTATCCATCTGTGCACGTATGGATACTATGTACGGTTCCAGACTAAATGTTCTATTCAAACAGACCAGAGTTATGGTGAAGAGTAAGCGGTTTCATTCATAGCTTCCAATTCAAAGAAAACAACATTAGCGGGATTTTTTTCCAGTTTGGAGCTAACGACTGATGTGACAATGCTTCATTCACTCACTGCCGCAGAAAGCTGGGACACCCTAAGCCAATTTTCCAGGAGACAGAGCCAAGGCCCAGGGCTCCAGAGCAACTGCAATGAAACTTCTGGGGCAGCTGCCATCCAGAGCCTCCTCAGGGATTTGTTGTCACAATCTCCAGAACAAACATCTCCCTTCACACATTGATTGAGACTCATTATTACTCACCAAGAAGTACCCTAGGAAAAGCTTTCATTTTTGGCTGGCCAAAGTGTCCTTTAAAAAATGCTCAAATAAGGGCTTCCCTGGTGGCGCAGTGGTTGAGAGTCCGCCTGCCCATGCAGGGGACGCAGGTTTGTGCCCCGGTCCGGGAGGATCCCACATGCCGCGGAGCGGCTGGGCCCGTGAGCCATGGCCGCTGAGCCTGCGCGTCCGGAGCCTGTGCTCCGCAACGGGAGAGGCCACAACGGTGAGAGGCCCGCGTACCGCAAAAAAAAAAAAAAAAAAGCTCAAATGAGACTGGCCTTATTCCAACCTTAACAGATTTCAAATTAGGGTGACTCACTGTTGGACAGTTATATGACGCACTGATTAGAATAGAATATTTTTAAATACCCATGACCTCCTCCCTCCCCACACTCAGGAATGACTGCCCTTCGGTGTGACGCTAACTAACGGACACAATACACTGTTTACAAACAGACGTTTTGTGCAAGTTATAAATATTCTCCAAGAACGATTAGCAAAGGAAAACAAGTGGAATGAAATATTAATTATTCAACCAGCTACAGGCAGAATTTTAAGTCCCAGATACATAAAAAACCAAATACCCTTCATTCTAGCTGCAACTCACTTAAACGTAGTTATCTGAGTACTACAGTACAGAAATGATAAACACACCATTAAAATAGCCCTATACGTCAAAGGAATTTCTTCACTGTTGCTACAGCAGAAGCAATGTTTAGTTAAAACAAATAGAGATAAATGTTTAAATACATATGCCTAAAAAAAAAGGATGCAATAATTCTCTCCTCTCACTCGTTCCAGCACCAGCGGGACTTGTCAGTTAAATCACAAGAAGGTCATTTGGTAATTAAAGCCCAATTTAAATAAACACTAAGCTTAATTCTGACCATTAATGGCTATTTTAGCAAAAATTTATTTTCAAAGTCCAACATAAGTTCTGTTAATAGAAAGTGCTTTGATGATACAATTTCTAAACTCTCAAAGTAGGAATTTTAAATTGTTATTTAATGCTGGAAGACATACGAAAATTATGGGTCTTCATTACAGATCAAACAGCTCTTCTCAACCATTAAAGGGCTACATCTAATATAGACAATTAATAGGCAAACTTATTAAGCAATATTATATCCTTAGCAGTGAGCCATGGATTGAGAACACACACACAATCAAGGGTCCTAGTTACAAGTTTGCTTGGGAGACATGACATATACACTTGGTGGGATGACTAACCATAAAAGATTGCAAGAACCAAGTAAGTAATAGTGAAATGATTTTTTTTAATCAAGTAAAATCCCTGGTGGACAGTGTATTTTGATGTGATTTTGAAATAAGCTCTGCATGTATATAGAAATAAAGGGGCAGGGAATGGAAATTATTCATTATGAAAAGTCCACCATTTTGATGGTATGTTTTATAAAAAAGGAAGGTATGGATCTGGCTTCCTCGGGGCCCCGTTTGGTCAAAGCTGGCCAAAGGAGGGCACAGAGACCAGCCAGAAGCAGTGCCCATGACACAGCCTCCGGGCACAGGCACCCCATCTCATGACCTGCCCTCTGGCAGCCCCTGACCTCTGTGAGTGGGAGGTCAGGGTAGGGCTCTGAGCAGAGGTTCTCTACCCCATTTCAGGACACCTCGGGCAGAGTTGCCCCCCGGAGTGGTTTCTATAATAACCATGGAAATGAGCCCATGCTCAGCACCCACAGTTGGGCCAACCTCCCATGGAGGCAGAATAGGTAGTTGCCTATGGTGTATATTTTAGGATCACCAGAAAGTTCCTCACTCACCTCCCCCCAGATCCATCACTGGGTCTAACACTCCACCATTCCTCAGATTTTTCAAACTATGGCCAAGTCACTGAATTATCCCAATTAATTTGTTAAGTAATACTGCCTACTTCTGCAACAGCACATTAAGTTTGTCCAAGCCGTTGAAATCATGTTTCAACCTCAACAAAGAGTTTAGAGGTTTATCGGACATAAAACCTAAGAGAAAATAATTTGGTGAAGCAGATGATAAGAGAGATAGATCGTAACATGAAACACAGCTTTAAGGGGAGACACAGCTTTGTGTCTTTGAAAAAGACACAAAGAAGAGGCATGAGCTCACCCAGACCACCCTCACCCTACTCCAGGATTCCATTCAGAAATGGTTCTGAGGATTTACTCGGTCAGAAGCTGTCCTGGGGACTAGACGGGGCCCCTGTATTCAGCTCCACTGAGGGCTACTGATTCGCAGCATGATGTAATATGTGTGTGAAGCTCCCTGACACCCTGAGAGGAAAATGCAAGTTTGGGTTCACCAAACTCTCAAATGACGGTAAGAACTGCTGAGGAACAGGGACGAATAAATGAAAGTTGCTATTTTGAACTAAAGTTGCTTTAGTCTAGCTACACCACTTTGAAGATGGAGTTATCATGAGTTTAGAGACCTTCAAAAATACTTGGCATTCTGAAAACATCTTTTACCTACTCGGGACCACTTGAGTTCTAACTTTACAGTACTTTCAACAGATTCAGGTAAAGATTCAGAACTAGCATCCCCTCATTAACTTAGCATTTGTGTCATCCAAGTAAAAATAAGATGGCTACCATCTACGGCAACGTTTACCTCACTGGAGTTATTGGAGCTTTGAGGTAGCTGAGTTCCAGAAAATCCATGGCTGCCACTTGAATCAAATATCTGATAGGCAGGAGGGAAAAAAAGACTAATGAAATGGCTCCGCAATATTCGTTTGGCAGCTACCCTTTCTCAATACTGAAAAATTTAAGGTCTATGACATTTGATAAGATCTTCATACTGCAACGTGTACTATTTACTACTCTACTACATTTAAAGTTTTAACTTTAAAGTTGCTTTTTTTCTCCCCATATGGTTACATATTTTACTTTTCTATGATACATATTATTCAAGTCATCCTGGATACTCTCGATGCTGCTTTAACCAAGAAGTACACGTTTCTGAAGATGTAGAAATCAAAGTTGGCAAAGCCACCAAAATCAAGCTTATAACTGTTTTATAAATGTGCACAGAAGAAATATTGGGAAGAAATAAAGCTAAATATTAAAAGTGGCTGTGTTTGGGTAGAGGGACTAGGAAAACTTTCCTTTTTCCATTTTTATCTTCTAGATTTTGTAGTAGAATACTAAACATTAACAAACAGGCCATTTACACATTTACGGATACCTACTACCTCAACTGCATTCAGTTATATAAATACCAGTGTCATATCTTTTTAAAACAAAAGTGTTCAACCAAATGCTTTTGTTTCTCAAGAAATCTTGAATTAAGGGCAGTTACTACATATGATGGGGTAAAGACCATATTAGGGTCATATCTAATTGCTAAATGTCAACATTTTTTAAGCAAATTATCAAGATATTTATCGTTGTCATTTAATTATACAGAATTGGCTACCTTGATTAAAATCAGAATTTGCCTCAAAGACATTATTTAAATTTCACAGAAGTTGAATTAAAAAACATAAGCCCAGCGTTAGCCACTGGTTTATAGTTAACTATAGTCTATAACGAGGAAATATGTTTCCATTTATAACCAACAAATGATTACTTTCACAACTAAAGTACAAATAGAACCAGAATTTTTTTTTTTTTATAAATGTATTTATTTAATTTATTTTTTTGGCTGCGCCGGGTCTTTGTTGCTGCGCGCCGGCTTTCTCTAGTTGCGGCGAGTGGGGCCTACTCTTTGTGGCGGTGCGCGGGCTTCTCACTGCGGCAGTTTCTCTTGTTGCGGAGCACGGGCTCTAGGCGCGCAGGCTTCAGTAGTTGTGGCACATGGGCTCAGCAGCCGTGGCTCGCGGGCTTAGTTGCTCCACGGCATGTGGAATCTTCCTGGACCAGGGCTCGAACCCGCGTACCCTGAATTGGCAGGCAGATTCCTAACCACTGCGCCACCAGGGAAGTCCAGAACCACAATTTTTAAACGTGATATTCTTTCCAATTGTGAGTATACAAGAACAGTGGCCAAGTAAAAGGGATTCCGTGTGAGTTTGCCCTCTTTCAGTCAATCAACTCATGTCCCACCACCTCCAGCTTTATTGTTTTAAGATTACAGATGGGTCAAAGAAGTTGATTCTATCCCTGTTACTCACCTATTTCACAAAACTGTTATGCACAATCAAATGTGTATATCCATATAAAATTAGAAAATAAAGTTCATAAAATGTGACCCTCTCTGCCAGCACATTCAGAATAACAGCAACCCGTCAGAAGTAAAAACAAGAACTTCCTTGAACTTCATCGCAACTCACTTCCCAACTCACTTAAACGATCAGATCATTTTGTGATAGCTCATCTTTTCAATAGTCTTTCAAAAAACAATAATCCTAAAACGTATCGCTCAGCAACATAAAAATCATTATCATATACTGTATTAACAGCATTAGGAAATACTTCAGATATGAGTGTTCAAAATGTTCTGAAAACAATTCACTGTCCTTGGGCCACATTTCAACAATAAGCACTCAGGCTTTTTTTTTTTTTTTTGCTGTATGCGGGCCTCTCACTGCTGTGGCCTCTCCCGTTGCGGAGCACAGGCTCCGGACGCGCAGGCTCAGCGGCCATGGCTCACGGGCCCAGCCGCTCCGCGGCATGTGGGATCTTCCCAGACCGGGGCACGAACCCGTGTCCCCTGCATCGGCAGGCGGACTCTCAACCACTGCGCCACCAGGGAAGGCCACTCGGGCTATTTTTAACTTGACAAAATGTTGAAACAGCAGCCTTTCCTCCAGAAAACTAAGCAGCAGCAATGGCCCAGTGTTGCAGCATCCAGGTAGACCAGGTCCCAGCCCTGCCCCTCAGCTGCTGCGTGAACATCCGGGGAAAGGAAGTGACTCAACCTCTCCGGGTCTCAGGCTCCTCATACGTAAAATGTGATGACAAAACGCCTACTTTGTGTCATAAAGATGAAGTCAGCAAAGCGTCTGGCACCATCCATAGAATTTAGTTGCTGCTACTCTATTATTAATTTTACATGTTGGCTTTTGGGGTTTTTTGTTTTTTGTTTTTTTAGTATATTTACAAAGTTGTACAATCATCACCACCGTCTAATTCCAGAATACTTTTTATCACTCCCCAAAGAAACTCCATATCCACTGGCAGTCATTCCCTATGCGCCCCTCCCCCCAGCCCTTGGCAATCACTAGTTACTTTCTGTCTCTATGGATGTGCCTATCCTGGACTTTTAATGTAAATGGAGTTATAAAACCTGTGGCCTTTTGTGTTTAGCTTCTTTCACTTAGCATCATGTTTTCAAGGTTCATCCACGTGGGAGCACGTATCAGCACTTTCTTCCTTTTTTTGTTCTTTAATATAAAATCTATGACAATTACTTCTAAAGGCTTCTTTTCTGATGATTCTTATTTTTGTGTTACCATGCGCTGCAGATGTGAGCAAGGTGTGAATACCTCTTTGGGAGTGCCAAAAAGAGATTGAGCAACTTGTGTGTTTCCATTTGAGGAAAAAATCCACGCTAAGACTGCATCCCTTTGAAGGAACTTTTATCTCCTTCTGAAGGGTGATGGACATTTATGATTTATGGCATATCAAGGATTTCCCGCTAGGTCTGCTGTTCCTCCCATGCTGGCAAACTCACCTGAGTTATAGACGGTCTTTTCTCCTTCCCTTTGCTTGCGAGCGTGTCCAGCCCTTTTAATGAAGAAAATAAGCCCTTCTTGTGTCTTCCTCGCTGGGTCAGTGAGAGTGTTCTTTTCCGGAGAGCAGAGTCATCTCTAGAACATACCTAATTCAAAAGAATTTAGAAAACTCTTAAGACGCCATTATTTAGATGACAGAGAGAATTAACCATTGCCCTAGAACAGGAGTAAAGCCCTGCCTGCTATAAATGTGTTCTGAGCAGCCCCCAAAACCGCTGCAGGTCTGACATACCAGGACCGCATCCACCACAGAGATGTCCCTTATCTGGATAAACACGTCTAGTTACAACATTCCCATCTCTTCGGGGTGGACAGCAAGGTCAGCACAACAGCCCCCGGACCACCCCCCCACACCCCCCACCCCCGCTGAGCCCACAGAAGCCACCTGCACAGGAGCGATTTCAGAAAACCCAGTAGGGCTCTCGGGAGAACAGATCAAACAACCTTCCGTCAGCCCTGTAATTCTTCACACCATTGTTGCTACTCTTCCGGGATTCCACCTTCCTGACTGTACGAGGTGGAACAGACAGAAGGGCAGACGCAGATGTGAACATTTAATAACTGTGTATTAGCAGTTGGATTCCGAGAATGGGCAGCAAAGAAGCTGGGATGCTGGGACTTTGCAGCAGGACGCCAATCATCCCTCCCCCGGCGCCTGGCCCCTGGGTGGCCCTGGTCAGTTATTGGCTTAAGTCACAGCAGAGCTGAATGTCAACAAGCTGGAGAAAGGTGAGCATCCGCAGCGCTCCCCCTTCACGCTGAACAGCCTTCCTGGAAACTTACCAGAGCGTGGAAAGAGGAAACTGACAAGACGCCCAACCGGCCCAGGGCCAGCTTGGAGGGGCGGCTGGCAGCAGCAAGGAGGCTCTTGGGGTTCGGCAACTCCCCACCTTGTAGGCTGGCCAGATAGCAGCGCATCCTGAACAGATCCATGTGAAATTTCTCCAGGTTCTGCTCCCACTGCTGGATCTGTTTAAGCAAGAATAGGACTAATTTAAATAAAAATGAGAAGTGCTCAGGGGTCAAATTGAAAACGTGACCCCTTTCACAAACTTTAAGGAAAAAGTCATTTCAGCTGGTGCTGCATGGTTGAAATGAGCCTTCCCTGCTCACCCCATCTCAAGCCCTCCTGCCCAAACACATGGGGTCGGACCGCACTGTACTGCATCAGGATGGCCAAAGACAAGACAAAGCCGGTGGTCCCAATACAGTGCCATGCCATGACCTTTGGGGAACTCTAGCACTGAAAACCAGGCTGCCTTAAGACAGGATGCACAACTGAAAGTCAGTTATTTCACTTTGTTTCATTTACATTCACCGCCTCTGATCTTAATCAGATTAACTGTTCTGCACACAAACAGATGCTGGCTGAATGGAGGCAAGTGGCTGCACTTTTCTGTACATTCTGAGAATGACTTAAAATGACAAGCATATGAACTTCAGGCATAAGGGCAAACAGAGCTTTTACTCCTATTTTAAGTATATTAGAGAAGACTCACCATCTACACATCTTTATTAAGACACATATAATTATTTTCACAACAGAAGTTTCTACGTGTTCTTCAAAACTTAAGTCATGAGTTGGTAAAGAAGTACAAACTCTGGGGGCCACTCTCCCTTCTTCCAAGAATGTCAAAGTATGTTGTGTGTTAAGTATTACCTTCATTTAAACAAAAACGAATAGGTGAAGAAAGGTTCTAGTAAGTTGTCAACGTAGGGATTCAGAACAGAACAGAAAGCAGGGCTTCAAATGGTATTCAGATCAATCTCGAAATTCAAGAGGAGGTCTGTAGTGAAGGCTTACAATGATTCGGTACAAGAATTGTGTCATTTCATTTGCAACAACTGCATCTCTAGCTTTGCCAAGTGTAGCACCCAAACAGATCCTAAACTTTCACAGTACACTTTCCAGGTCAACCCGTGATCCTGGATAAATGATATTTTGAAGGCTCTCTGACATTTAACACTATGGTCCCCTCAGTCTCTGCCCAGGGAAAAGCAGGACAAATTCTGGGTGCTCCCTAGACCCCCTCCAAGCTCTCTGTATCCATTTCTTAGGAAGGTCACTGCACAACTTTTCCACATAAAAGAAATATGATGGCTACAAGGTCTCAACAAATAATTTGTTGATCCGTCATAGTCTGTCCGCAAAACAAAAGTCCCAGAGTGCACTGAAAAATCCCAATCTCCAGTTTAACTTCATTTAAGACGCCGTGCGACCTTGCTAGTGATGTAACAGCCCACTCATGTCAGCCTTGAATCAATACCAGAATGACCTGTCGGCTTTTACAAGTGAAAAATGCCCAGCTCCACTGCCTGAGGAGTCCACTCATTAGGCATGAGGCCCAGAAAAGCTGACACTTCAAAAGCACCTCCAACAACTCTGGTACCAGCCTGAGTGAGGACCACTGTTCTAGACTAACACGGCAGTTCAAATTGAACTGCAAATCTCTTCGTGGTCTTGCCATGTTAGAGAGTTCTAGATTCCAGAAGTAATGGATGAGTATTCTGTAACCATAAACTACACATACCAGGAGCGCTAAGTCCCAGCAACACTATACTCCCAGTTCTGTCTCACAAATATCTTCGGTAGCTGACGCCTGAACAGCCACAACTTAGACGCATTCTTTTGTCTTCTAATAATATGCAGATATTTCTAGGTTGGGTAGTGTATTAAAGCTTATCCCTCATCTATAACGCCACGTGAAACAGCTTATGAGATGCTTTCTAGGGGCTCTGGGGAGGGGTAGGTGGGGTATGAAAGGAAAGAAAAACAGTGAGTCATCAGATACCAGAGAATAAAGGAGTCCATGCCATCCACAGAGGAATAAAAAGACAAAATACCAAATAAAATAAAACCCAGGTCCATGCCAATCACTACAGATCAGGGAAGATGACAATCTCTCATATTTTCACTGACTTCTGTGGTTTACAAGGATTTTTAAAGGCATCATTGAATGTATTTAAATGACTACACATCAAAGCACCACTGGAAGGAAAAGACAGTTCCATCCTGAACAATACACAGGGAATCTTCAAATTTTGCCAGAAACACTTTAAAATCTTCAGCACACCTAGACCTCTCTACCCAAAACCTGGGACAAAATGCAGGTAAGTTCATAGGAAGAAAATGAATTCAGATGCTTAGGTTTGTTGAAAGAAGGAAGGGGACGGGAGACCCCAAAAGCCCAAAGCAGACCTTACAAAGATCAAGAAGTTTGTTAATATATGTGATTATGTTTCAAGAGAACTGGTATCTCAATCAGTACTGCACACTGTAGAGAAATTTTTTCATCTGAACTTAGTAGAAAATGCAAATGAGAATGGACTTTATGACTTCTCCATTTCAATGATGCGTCCAGTCCTTATCTTGACTGAGCCACGGGGTGCCCAGATGTGTGGTCCAACACTAATCCGACTGTTTCTATGAGTGTTTGGGACGGGATTAACATTTAAATGGGTAGATAGAATAAAGCAGACTGCCGTCCCTCATGTGGGTGGGCCTCATCCAGTAACTTGAAGGCCTGGCTAAAACAAAAAGTCTGAGCCTCCCCAAGCAAGGAAGAATTCCTCTTGCCCGACGGTCCTTCTAACTGGGATGTCGGCCTTTTTCCTGCCTTTTGACTGGCACTGAGTACTGGCCCCTCCTGGGTCTCCAGCCTGCCAGCCTTCAGATGCAAACCACACCATCCGCTGTCCTGGGTCTGGCCGACCCACTGCAGATCTTGGGGCCTGCCCATCTCTGTAATCACATGAGCCAACTCCTTATAATAAATCTCTTTACAAATATACTTTTCACACGTCCTGTTGGTTCTGTTTCTCTGGAGAACCCTAATACATCCTGCATCCCACAGAGCTCTGTGGCAGAGTAAGCCATCATTAGTCACACAGCTAGTCCATATTTAAAGACAATATTTATCTTACTTTTAAGGTCATGGTCCTTTACGGAGAGAATCGGAGAGCATGTTCAAATGAGGATCTGTGGTTGGATAAGAAACAAAGAAATATTTGATTTTTCTATCCACGGACTCACCAAAGTTGTAGAGAAGGATGTGGGAGAATATGCAGGTAAAAAGTCCAGTGGATTCAGGTGCTTGGGTTACTTAGAGGGAAGAGAGAAGTACAAAGGCCAGATCCACGAGCTCAGTACAGACCTTGTAAGACTGGGGAAGTCTGTGGACACAGGCAATGAGCTTGCAAGGGAGTTAGGGTCGCCACACCCTCATTTCTCAGCAGAGAATACTGAGGCCCAGGGAGGAAAGTGACTTGACCAGGGCCACACAATAAGCCGGCCCCTCCAGGGTGGCCAAGGCCCAAAGCTGATCCTGATGTGAACAACATGCAGAAACAAGCTTCAATCGAGCACTTAGAACGCAGCCCCTGAGCCCTTGGTCCTCTCGCTCACAAGGTGGGTATCGTGCACTATCCAGTAATTACTTAGCAACTTTCAGTTAAATTTTCATCTGATTGTCAACTGCATTTCTACCCACAAATCCCCAGGTGTTCTACAGAGAAGCTGTAAGGCTATCCACACGCTCATTTGGGCGAACAATCTTGCCTCTCAATTTCCTACCAGCTTTGATCTTCAAGTTCAGCCCCAATTTAAGGTTAACTAAAAGGAAAAACATTTTATTTTTATCCCTTTATCCCTCAAAAGATGAGATAAGGATACATTTTTCTTAAATGAAAGGGAGAAATAGAAGACAGTTTTGTATCTGTGATACACGCTACCGCAGTAAATTTCAACCATCGTCACCAAAATAGCAATATTATCCAACCTCACACTTATCAGGGAATTTCTGGAGATTTCTTCCTAATATGATCAAAAATGAAAATGCCCCAGATCAATTCCTTTAACCCAAGACCGTTTTCCCCCCCTTTTTCCTACATCCCACAAGTACTGATAACTGCCCCAGACATTTATTTCATCAGGACGTGAAAATCAAAAGTCAACTTCTATGGGGCTTGAGCTTTCATTTCTTTAATACCTGTGCACAAAACACAAAAATAACGTGAATGAAGAAAAGTCACGCAAGGGAAGTTTTCATTATCTTTCATTTGTAAAAGAAAAATTATCAACAAAAAATTAAGGAGGAAAACTCCCATTTTTAAGCACTGACACAAATGCAACGCAGAAGCTTCCTCTTTATTGCTAATATGGCTATATTTATTTAATGAGCTCAGAAAGGCTATGGTCTGCTCTGGAAAGTGGGAAGGGGAGGAGACGGAGGTTCATGCTAAAAATAACAGATGAATAAGTGACACATAAAAAAGATGACAAGTACATTCCTACCACACCCAAAACTCCTAGAAAAATATTTTCTGCCGTTTAGTCATTCGATCACAGTATTCGGCCATTTGTCCATTTCTAGGTTGGTCCTAAAAGATAATTCGTTTTTCCTTTCTGGCAGAGTAAGTTGAAAAACTCCCATGCAATATTTTCCAAGCACTAAAACCCACCTCCGCAGAAGAACCCAGCTAGTGACACAGAAGGCAGTGAAGTTCGCTGGTAGTTAGAATAACCAGCCACAGGTTTAGAAAATCAGTTTTGTTTTGTTCTTCCCTTTGAGATATAATTCACATGCTAGAAAATCCACTCACCGAGTGCATTCATAATAAATACAATTCCCATCAAATCAAGCTGAAAAATCCAAGTTATGAAAAGAAGTAAATTAATGACTAATTTCTACTTTACACAAAACCATTCATCACATGATTCCTTGGCAAGTGAGGCACAGTCTGATTCACTAAAGTCTTACTGAGAGGCCTGATTTGGTTAGGAGCACAGAGTTGTGTTTAACCTCTGCCACTTGACAGCTGTGTGACACTGGACCATTTCCCTCACCTCTCCCAGCGTCTAACCACTCATCCATCTGGTGGGTGATACAGACAAGTTGTCCGCACGGAGTTACTGTAGAATCATACAGGATCCTGGCCTGAGACAGGAGCCCTTGAGAAGTAGACTCAGAAACCATGAGGATGGAGAGAGGAAGAGAGGATGTTCCTTGGGAAATGAAGGAGTGAAGCCTGAAGGAAAGTAGCCAGGAGCTGGTGAGGGGCTGGGGTGGGGACCAGCCCAGGGAAGAGGAAAGGAGACAGCTGTGTCCACTCACTACCTGGAACCAAGTACTAGAGAAACAGATGGGGAGAAAGTTACCCACCCTTTGGGAGCTCTTATTTCATACTAGGAGCAACCTTTAATTACACAACAATGTGTGAGATAAAGAGAGACCCTGAGAATTATGGGAATATAGAAAGGTGCCTGATGGCGAGGTGGGAAAGGGGGTCAAGGGCAGCTCCTTGGAGGAGCTAAATCCTTCATCACAGACAAGCAGGGGTGAGCCTGATGACAGGGGCAGGTGGGATAGGGCAGTTTGCATGTGTGGTCTACGTGGGTCCTCTCTGCCTGAGGGAAAACCCAAAGACAGAAGTGGAACCTACAGGAAGTCTGGTGTTTTAGCTAAAGGTCGAGGTGGGGAGAGGTTGTCAGGGACTTTATCTTGTAAGCAATGGGGTCCACTGGGGGATTTTTAATCCTGGCAATCCCATGGTCAGATTTGCTTTTTAGATGTAAACCTCTCTGACCTTGTGCAGAAGAGGCATCTGAGGAAGGGCAAAACCCGCAGCCTCTGCAGCCTTACAGGGAAGAGAGAAGACAGTCCTGCTTACACCCCTCATCTCTCAGCACCTGCATACCGTGTGCTGAAAATTCAAACTGCCAGGGTGACCGCAGCATTTCAGAGTGCTCTGCCTTGGCTCATGCTGACCCCTGGCCTGGAATTTCCTTCTCCATTCCTCTCCTGATTAACTCCTCATTCTTTAAGAAGCAATGCAGGCATCCCTCCTCCAGGAAGTCCTCCATGACTACACAGGAGGCTAAACTTCACGTGTGTCTTCCACAACACTGTGGAATATCATCTGCTCTGAATTCATTCTATTATGTTGAAATTATATGCTCAGCTGTCTGTCACTCTGCTAGACTGCGAGCACCCTGAGGGCAAAGACAGCATCTTCGAATTCCCAGTCTGCACCCTCGCCTGGCCCAGAGTCTGCACTTATTAGTAAACGTTCGCTGAACTAGACTGAATGTTAATCTCTTGCCCTCGGCCCGTCCACCACGTCCCTGCGGCCTGCGGAAGGAAGGCTTGTCCTGGCCCGGCTCCTCCGTAATCTGGCCTTGTCTCCCTCAAACCCGCTTCTCGAAAACCCTCCGATGCTTTATTGCCCAAATGGCTTCCCCCACGCCTCTCAGATCACATTTTCCTCCAGGCCTTTGTTCATTTTCTTTCCCTTCACCGCAGTCTCCGATGGTCTAAGTTCAATCCCTCCTCGTTATGATTTTCAAACTTGAATATTGAAAATGAAGCCTGCGGTGGTTCACAGAACCCAGCCAGTCCCAAACCCACCCGCTGCCAGTTTGCTCCTCCCAAGAGACCACCTCCCTGCCCCCCACCTCCTCCCTCTCAGCCTCACTAACACCGGGAAGTGAGAAAGGCCCAGAGAGTCGGGATGGGGAGGGCAGACGGCTGGCAGGAGGCCAAGACCCGCCCAAGGGCGGGGAGGTTTTGTCCTTGTTCACTTGTTTAAAATAACAAACGGGAAGGAAAGGAAAGTACTAACTGGACTTAATTTACAGCTCTTCCTCCCTCAGGACTTCAAAAGGAATCCAACACGTGGACGGTCTGCTCCACGTTGGATATGCCCCAATGCAAGTTGCATCATCCTGTCCCAGAGTCGCCGCCCAGGGACAAGCCCGAACGATGGCCGCTTTTAGGCAAAGCATGTCTCTACACACAGCGGTATGAAACTCAGCCCTTACTACTGTGATAGTGTCTTTTTATCTGGAAAGGGCATTGACAAGGAACTCCTCTGCCTCAGCACTTCCAAGAAAACCTGTTCCAGAGACTTTCCTCTCACGTGATGTAATATGCACTCTCAGTTCAGCAGTTACAAGGCTCTAAGTGACTATATCTGAGTTTCTTGGGATCTCTGGGGGAAAGCGCTATGTTAATATTTTCTATTATGTAAAATAAAATATAGTGAAGTTGAGATTTTTAAATGGTAACTGGATAAAGCACAGCTCAGTACTTTGGAGAAAACTATATACTTAGGGGATACGTAGGAGATCAGGTTCTGACTGATCTTGATTGGTAAATACCCTTGCCTTCGTAGCATCACAGGACATTCTCTAGTCCAAAACCATCTCATAAAAGCAATTCGAAGCATGTGCTTGTTTCCCCCCTTAATGCTTCACACTCTCTGTGTCTGCAAGTAAAGAGCAAACAGCTCTCTTCACAACCATCTGGCAAAAGTTAAGGACAGTGGGTATAGCAAATATAACTCATGTTACCCACCGCAAGCCTTCTGGGAAAACATAGATAAATTACAACCTTAACAATTGCCAATATGGTAAGGAGAATATTTTCAGGTGGAATGTCTAAAGATCAACCCAAATTGTTTCTTACCAGACATTCAGAAGTGTAATATGAGAAGGTGAATGTGTGCAGGGGCAGGGAGTAGGGGAAGGGGTGAGAGCAAGGGGGATGGGGGAGGGGAGAAGCGAAATGAAAAAACAGCAGTATTAGGACAGTGTGCTTAAAATAACTGATGTAATGATTCTGCCAAAGAATGCATAACGGGCCACAAGTAATAATTACCCTTTCTTTAAAAAAGCTTCTCTTGGTACTTCCCTGGTGGCACAGTGCTTGAGAATCCTCCTGCCAGTGCAGGGGACACGGGTTTGAGCCCTGGTCCCGGAAGATCCCACGTGCTGCGGAGCTTAGGAGCAACTAAGCCCGTGCACCACGGCTACTGAGCCCGCGCTCTAGAGCCCGTGAGCCACAACTACTGAGCCCACGTGCCACAACTACTGAAGCCTGTATGCCTAGAGCCCGTGCTCCAAAACAAGAGAAGCCACTGCAATGAGAAGCCCGCGCACCGCCAACAAAGAGTAGCCTCCGCTCGCAGCAACTAGAGAAAGCCTGCGGCGCGCAGCAGCAAAAACCCAACACAGTCAAAAAATTAAAATAATTAATTAAATTTAATTTTAAAAAAGCTTCTCTTCAGGCCAACCGACCGCCCTAGACCCTTGGATTTGTGTAGGGATTTACGTGAAAGTAATTCCCCCCTCCCAAGAGAGAACAGCACCACTTTTGACATCATAAATTAAGCATTTACCAACTATGAAAAAAGAAATAAAGTTACATTTAATGAAAATTTTAAATTTTAAAAAAATGTTTGCTTGGACTTCTTGTGGCCATAAAGAGAGAAAGAAAAAGGAGGGGGTGGAAAAAAAGGCCAGGAGCATCTCAGCGTTGCCCAATTTCCCTTTTCTCTCCCTGGACCTAAACATTTGACAACACACAAGGACCTGAAATCTCCAAGCTGGGCATCCCCTCCATTGGACTACAGTATGACTTTGAATTTAAATTTTAGAGAGCCAGTAAAAGTTAAAACCATACCTTTTCCCACTACAATCAATATGAAATTTTTAATTGGGGCACCTGAATCCATGAGTTGCATCTCTGATGACAGACTTTCGGATCCTGGAAATTCAGGACCCCAGGGGAGACGCAGTACAGAGAAAATGCAGGAAAAGCTATTTCTCCTTCTCCTCAAGCTTTTTGATTTGTCGTGTAAATGCGACACAGCATCACGTCGCTACATGCCCCAGACAGAAAGCTGCGCGGTCGGGACCTGTCTCAAGACTGGCCGTCTTCCCAGACATGAACAGGGTGAGGCTTCTGGGCAGAAGCAGGCCAAGGGGCAGAGACGTGTCTGCCCCCAGAAGCTGTGTCCTTGTCAAAACTCCCCAAACCCTTCCGCTCCCTCTATTCTCCTTGGCAGTTTCAACTTCCCTTTCAGTTCCTTGGAAACACTATTTTGTAGTTTGTTAGCCGGCACTCCTGAAATAAATAGCATATTCTGTTTCAATTCAGAAGCGTAGGAAACTATCCTTAATATTCTATAAAATTAGAGAAAATGATGTACTCTGAAAAACATTTTCCATATAAATTGTTAAACTTCCGCTGTGTTACTCTGGGCCAGGCCTTCAAAACTGCACATCCAGATCAGGGCCATTCCACCACCCAACACTCTTCCCTACTTCAATCTGCCCCTCACCAGCATCACCACCGCCAAGCCACTGCCAGATTAATCTTCCAAAGATAATGCATTCATCACGATTTTCGTCCCAACTTAAAAACCTATATTCCTCCCTTAGATCTAGAGGCTATAATAAACCTTATATCCCAGGGTTTGTTTTTTTTTTTTTTTTTTTTTTTTTGCAGTATGTGGGCCTCTCACTGTTGTGGCCTCTCCCATTGCGGGGCACAGGATCTGGACACGCAGGCCCAGCGGCCATGGCTCACGGGCCCAGCCGCTCTGCGGCAATGTGAAATCTTCCCAGACCGGGGCACGGACCCGTGTCCCCTGCATCGGCAGGCGGACTCTCAACCACTGCGCCACCAGGGAAGCCCTATCCCAGGGTTATTTTTAAGACCCTGAAAAAGCTGTACCAGTACCTGTCCCACCAAACCACCAGCTATTCATCCCTCCTTAGCCCACACCTCTGCTCCCATGTGCTCAGGAGCCTCGAGCAACCACTGTTACTCCAACAGTTGACCCTTGAACGGTAAGGATTTGAACTGCACGGGTCCGCTTATATGCAGATTTTTTTTCAAGTAAATACTACATGCTACTGTACCACACGATCGTGGCTGGCTGAATACAGAAGGCCAACTATAAGTTACACACTGGAGGGTTGGAGCCCCTCATCTTTGTGTTATTCAAAGGTCAACTATACCTCCAAACTGTCCTACCATGCACCCCGCTCTCCTTCCAGCCTGGATCAGCTTTCGCACCAACGTACCTCTTACCAATTCTTTAAGGCCATATTCTTCCAGGGAGTCTCCTCCAAGTCCTCTGGATCACAGCACAGCTCAACCCCTGATGTCTCATAGCGTTTGATGACTGTGCTGGTTGGTACTAACTTATACCATTCTAGAATATTCTTTAGTTTCACGTTTATGAGGCCTGCTTCCTACCTAAATAATATATTTTTTAGAAACAGGGTCCATATTTTATAATTATGTTTACGTTTTGAAGCTATCGGCATCTGTTAGGTAGGTCGATATCTGAAGATGGACAACTAAGCAAGAGGGAAGAATTGGGAAGGGAGAAAGACGACACAGGATATCAGAAAAGGAGAAGGCAACGATGGATCCAGGTATCAGCAGAAGATCTGTCTCAGCTGTGCCATCATTTAGACATTCTTGATGAAGGGGCAAGAGATGGGAATTACTTGGTTATTTTGCTATTGCCAATTGGTAAATCCCAAATTCTTAGTGTAACACAAATATATCACTTGAATGCATGCCTTTCATCAGTTTCTTATTTACAGCCAGAAATTTCTTTCTACACATTCTAAGTTCTTCATATATATGCAGGCAGAAAAAAAAAATTCTAAGCAAGGTTAAATATTCAAACACAAATAGAAGATTGATAATGTACTGTTTGATTTGTGATTTAAGTCAAACGCTATAGGGAAAATTCTTTTCTGATGGGGTGTCCAAATTGTTGTACTGCCATGGAATTTGTTTTAAAGAACCTGGTCTCTCCATAATAATTTACAAAGTAAAAAGTATGAAAAATTCAGGAACACGCCAACCCATCTTCGCCCTATCCCTTTCAAGTTCCCAAATCATCTTGACACTGATTTTGAAGGGACTGTAGTGGACACTGTTGTGCACCACCAGACCTCCCTTTCAAGACAGAGGCATTCTTTCCCTTAGCTGCTCGTGGCGCAAGAATGGGAACCCACCTCCTCTGAAGGCAGCTGCTTTGACCAGTAGACATGGCATGACACGGCATGCCTCACTGGAAGCAAGCAATTCTGAATGGCCACCCCAGCTCCCAAGCCCCCTGTAGGCTCAGCTCAACACAATTCAACGAGTCCCTCCTTAATCACGCTCCCTCACTCCCTTACTCCTGAGAACGGTCCTAATAAAACTCCTCACATGCAAATCTCTACCTCAGTGTGTTTCCCAGGGAAACTGAATGAAGAGAGAGGTGCTAGAAATTTCACCGACACTTGTGTAAGTGCTCAGGCTGTCTGAGTAAAGGAAAATAGAAACTAAGCTTCACCCTCTCCTCTAAAATGCAAACAGCATAGAAAGTAGCTGTTTAATTATTATGTGAATGTGGAGACAGGCCAAAGAAAGCATCTTCCTTAGCACCTTATCTGTTATAAACAGAAAAAAACAAACCAAAAGATTAGTGTTTTTTTTCTAATCCACAGACACAGGAATAGCTGTATTATACCAAACTACTCTTTCACAGCTGTCTTCTCTATTAGAATCGTACGTGTCTAATCTTCCAATAGTTTTATCATATACATTTTGTTCCGAAAAGTGCCAACATATGAGAGAATCATCCAGGCAAGGAGCTACTCAACACGAGGGAACAAGATTTGGTCACAAAATGTTCCAGTGCACATGCACAGCCACCAAAGGCTGCAAAGCACATCACATCCCTCATATGACCGAAGTGCAGCCAGTAAGTACTTGAACCAAAAAGCCACAGAAACTACTCCCCGCAGAGGTGCAGGAACCAGTTCCCCCATCTGAGTGTGCCCTGAGGGACATAAGCAATGGGAGGAAACACGTGTAAGTAACCTGTACCTGGTTTTCTATGGCTTTCCGGTTCTTTGGGTCGCGCACCACGGACAGCTGTAACTCCGCCATCTTCTTCATCTTGCTGTCCATATCTATCTTCTGAACGAGGTTTCTGGTCTGGCTCTTCAGCAGCCGAACTGTGTCCTCTTTGCCGTACTTCTTTGCGAAAAGGGATGCGCAGGCCGAGTGGATGGCAGTGACCCAGTTCTCCAGATCTGTCTGGCTGGTGGCCTAAACACAGGGCGGGAGAGCAATTTGGAATTGTTTCACCACAAAAGTGTTCTCCAAAGTGGCAGGCTGGGCTTGAATATGTAAAACCCCAAAGTACCTTCACTTCATAAAAACTGTTTAATTTTAAAAACACACACTCAGGGCTTCCCTGGTGGCGCAGTGGTTGAGAGTCCGCCTGCCGATGCAGGGGACACGGGTTCGTGCCCCGGTCCGGGAAGATCCCATG